>NW_024091349.1:0-17500 GCF_014356525.2 Nilaparvata lugens | reverse complement strand
TCAATGTAACTTACTGAGCGCGAGGTCTACTGTTCACAGAACTACTAGTTAAACACTGCCATATAACGTGGACCTGACTATAGTTCCAGTACTCAGATATTTATAAGACAAGGTAGACAACATAGAACAACAAACATACTGCGTTCATTGACCGAGCGAAGTGAGGTCTAAGATTCAAGTCGACGGTTTGGCGTTTTTCTCTTAATGTTTAAATGTGTAAATATTTATATGTTGCGCATTTACGGCGAAACGCGGTAATAGATTTTCATGAAATTTGACAGGTAGGCTTATTTTCCTTTTTTAATTGCGCGTCGACGTATATACAAGGTTTTGGAAATTTTGCATTTCAAGGATAATATAAAAGGAAAAAGGAGCCTCCTTCATACGCCAATATAAGAGTAAAAATCAGACTATAGAATTATTCATCATAAATCAGCTGACAAGTGATTACACAGATGTGTGGAGAAGCCAGTCTATGGCTGATTTCCATAAGGTCTTAATCAGTACTTGTGGATGAGAAAACTGAGTGAGGTCTACTGTTCACAGAACTACTACCTAGTTATGGAAATTCAAGTAATAACACCTCTCAGAATAGGATGAATCATATTAGTTTTAGAGAATACCTGTATTAAATACATTCACTTAATTCTGTCCCGCTATGCTGGATGTGAAGCATTTATGTATATGGAATGCTGATAGAGTGAAATGAATTTCAGTATCTCTACCTCCTAGTATGATGGCATTTTATTTTTAATGCACAATGGATTGCATGAACAAGTGTTATCATTATACCACTAACTATTCCAACACTATTTTCCACCATACCTACTTCCCAGTTTGTGGTGTGGACGTTTTGATTGCTATCTCAACCTACTTTTTCTCATTTGCAGTACCATCATTAAGTAAAGAGATTAATTTTTAATCAGAGTGGAACAACAACGTTCCTGAGTATAACAGATTTGTTTGATGAAATTCAAGAGTCTCAGGATCTTTTTTAACTTGGAAGAACAAATTGCAATATCTATGAACGACGATAAAAGATAATTGGGGAAAGCATGCATCAATTCCTTCAATTACTACCAAGCATACAGACAAGATCATGAAATCCTACCAAAAGTCAAACCTTGTATGTAGAACATCTACTACCGTATTGGAAATGAAAAATATAATAGTATCTTACGGCTCATGGACGGGAAGGTGCCTTTTGCAGGCGAGAATGATGTTTCTAGTCGAGGCGTTAGCCGAGACTAGAATTTTATTGGAGCACTGCAACTGCAAGACATTCACGTCCAAGTAACATACACAATTTTTTGGTCATAATAATCTAAAGTAGAATAATTGAGAAATAGAAAGCATAACCTGCTTGTGCTGAAGTTACAACATGCATTCTATAAGCATAAACTAGTGTTTACAAATTCCGAATCAGGAATTTCGTGGAAGTTGACAGAACTTCCACCTGGAGCGCTGAAGGTGCTTTTTTGTAGCAGTTTTGCTGTTCCTATTTTGGAACTAGGAAACATACTCGACTGTAAAGAAAACATAATATGGTTTCATTAAAGTAGAGTATTCTGTAATGAGAATCATATGTTTATTCGTTCTGCAAACAGCTGTTTACCGGCTTGATTTCATGCATGGAAAACAGCTGAGATTGAATGACTATGACAAAAAATAATGACAATTTCACAGTTGCGGAAGCACAGAATGGTAAATTGACTTTTTCTGTTGTAGGTTGTATCACACACATAGAACTAATACCTACTATCAACATAGACTAAACATTAATATCAAAACCAATATAAAAGAAATGTAATAATTTTCACAGCAGGCTGCACACTAAAGTGGTATTGTCTTTAGTTCAAATCATAGTCCCGGTTGCACAAAAACCTGTTAAATTTTAATCATGATTAAATTCTACGAGAACCAATCAGAGAAAGTTCTTCTGAGAAGAAGGCTTCTCTGATTGGCTCATGTGGCATTTAATCGGGATTAAAAGTTAACAGACTTTTGTGCAACCGGGTGATAGTATTCTTAACTAAGACTAATTACACACACATCGATTTTTGGACGTACGATTTATTGCCGTCCTTATAAATTCTATAAAACAGAAAAATTCTATCAAAAATTCTATTAAGATTGAACAGATTATGCTTGTAAAGTTCCGTTTAATCTGATGGGATGCATAAGAACGGCAAAAAATCGAACATCCAAAAATCGATATGTTTGTAAAAAGTGCGTACAGATTTACGCGCCGCGAACACGAGCAATTCACTTTTCATCAGCTGATTATATCTGTAATAATTATACAAAACCGGTAAGATACAGATATAAAAAGCTTGGCATCAGCTGATTAAAGTGAATTGCTCGTGTTTGCGGCGTGTTAATCTGTATGCACCTTTTACAAACATATCGATTTTTGGACGATCACATAAAGTGATCAACCTTTTCAATGCATCCAACTAGAAATCAAGATAACGTAATGATAATGATGTTCATGTAAAAGAAGAAGATGAAAAAAGAAAGATATGAGAGAAGAAAGAAGAAGATAAATAAGATTGATTGATTGATTGATTGAGTGCTTTATTTATGTAGATTACAATATATACTGGCTTATACACTTATATACAATAGCTTACAATACAGCAAAATTATAGATGAATTTACATAATATAGACTAAGAAACTAATTATTGAACTGTATATGATAGGAGAAAGTTGAATAGGAAAAAGCAGAAAGATGCGATGCCTAAACACCCGAAGGCTTGTGCTTAGGTGAGAAGTGGACTTACAATTTTAGGTGCCCTTACCAATAAACTATAAAATGCTATGATTTATAGGTCAATAGGAGGAAGTTGAATAGGAAAAAGCAGAAAGATGCGATGCCTAAACACCCGAAGTCTTGTGCTTAGGTGAGAAGTGGACTTACAATTTTAGGTGGGTTACGAACTACAGGAAAGCGATTTTTAGCTGGTATTTGAAACAATCTATCATTCAACGAAAGTAAATAGACCACACCTATCTAATCAGAGCGATCAGATGTGACTAATAATATAGGGTTAATCCTATACTATTAAACAAGCAACTTCTGTTCATATGTTCATATGTTTGGATGTTTGTTTAGATTATTTATATGTTTGTATTTCACCGGATCTCGAAAACGGCTCTAACGATTCTCACGAAATTCAGAACATAGTAGGTTTATAATATAAAAATTCGATTGCACTAGGTCTCATTGCACTGGGAAAACTCTCTGAAGGACATTAGAAGGATAATTATTATTCATCCTTGGAAAAACAGCTGATAGTAATTATTTCGTCGTCTATTGATGATGGAAGTGAGTGAGCGAGTTCATGTGTGTGGGACTGTGTCAAAATTATTATGACTCAGCTGTTGAAATTTTGTAATCATTCAATCAGGTACTCAGTGCCGGTTGCAGAAAAGCCGGGTTATTTTCAATCCTGATTAATTCGTGTAGATCCGTCTTTTCGAAATGGTCTTCTCTGATTTGGTTCACTTGAAGTTATAATCAGGATTAAAATGTAACCGGCTTTTGTGCAACTGGGCCTTTGTGAGGGAAATTTTTCCATTCCTCTGGGAATTAATCTCAATTTACTGTGATTAGATAGAACATCTCTGTATGAATGTTATTATAATTTCTTCTTTCGTTATAAAAATTTTTCATGCTTTTGTACTCCAGAGCAAAGCTCGGTTCCCGATATTAACTAAAATATAGCACGTGAAATATGGTAAAAATATAATAAGAAATCGCTGAATATTATAAGAAAGTGAAAAAACGCTGAATAAAACGATCGGTTGACTTCAACTACGAGTACAATCTACAGAGTGGCTGATAAGTCACTCCCTATTTTTATACAGCTATAATTTCTTCATTAATGAACCAATTTTGTTAGAACTACATTTGTTAGATAGAGCACTCCTTAACACCAATTTTCATATGTTTCAGTTTAAAAATGCCCCCTCTCTTGACTGTGGAAGAACGAGCCAAAATAGCAGCTCGTTATGAGGTCTGGGGATCTGTTGTATAATTTATATGCAATAAAATAAGAGTTGGCAAAGGTGAAATATGGTTGCAATATTGTATGCAGTTTCTAAGCACAAATAGTCCCGTGTTTATAAACATAGAATCAGTCTGAACTCAACCCACTTTTCAAGTCAGGAGCGATATCCATCATTCAATGAATTATTCAATGTGTGCAAAGCTTCTTGTATTTTTCATTTGCAACTCAATATATACACTGGTGTGCATACAGACACACCTCTAGACTGGCTGGCCAGATTCCAGACCGATCAAAGAGAGAGAAAGAGAGAGTGAGTGTGAGAGAATAAGAGGGAGTGTGTGTTGTTACAGTGAGGAATAACACAGATAAAACGTGAAGATGAGGTGAGAGATTTATCTGTGAAACTGAAAATAAAATCGAACAAGTGTATTACATCTAGGGAACATCTGACCAATAATAAAATTAGAAGATACTAGAGCATGCTCCATATTTATAAGATTCCAGAAGAGTAGGTCGAATTGAATGATTCAAATACTACTACCACTATTACAGAATAAATAATATATCAGTATCCCATCTATGTGCTAGTGTGGATACGATTTTCCAGTTTCAATACTGATACATATTTTCACCAATCCTATACTATTAAACGAGCAACATCTGTTCATATGTTTAGATGTTTATATGTTTGGATGTTTAGATGTTTGTATTTCACCGGAATTCGAAAACAGCTCTAACGATTCTCACGAAATTCAGAACATAGTAGGTTTATGATATAAAGATTCGATTGCACTGGGTCTCATCCCTGGGAAAACTCACTGAAGTACATTAAAAGGATAATTATTATTCATCCTTGGAAAAACAGCTGATAATAATTATTATTTCGTCATCTGTTGGTGATGGAAGTGAGTGAGCGAGTTCATGTGTGTGGTACTGTGTCAAAATTATGACTCAGATGCTGAACCTTTGTTGTAATCATTCAATCAGGTACTTAGTGCCGGTTGCGAAAAAGCCGGGTTATTTTCATTCCTGATTAATTCCAGTAGATCCATCTTTTTGAAATGGTCTTCTCTGATTTGGTTCACGTGAAGTTAATCAGGATTAAAATCTAACCGGCTTTTGTGCAACTGGACCTTAGTGAGGCAAATTTTTGCAAACCTCTGGGAATTAATCTCAATTTACTGTTATTAGATAGAACATCTATGTATGAATGTTATTATAATTTCTTCTTTCGTAATAATTTTTTTATGCTTTTGTACTCCAGAGCGAAGTTCGGGGTCCCCGGTATTCTAATATTTAATCAAGCCACTGTACTGAGCAACATTTTACTGAATCAAATAAGAATACAGTACTAGTTATTGTCAAATCTCAGCTTTATGAAAGATCGAGATACGGCTTTGGTTGTAGCACCATTATCAATCTCTGGTAAACTAAAGCGCACCGTTATTGGTGGAAGCTGGGCCTATCAAGGTGAATGAATGACATTGTCCTAGACAAGCCCCTCCCCGATTAGCGGTTCAATTGAGGAGGGGTTTGTCTCGGCCAATGACAGACGTTCACCTTGATAGGTCACGGTTTCCACCAATAGCGGTGCTCGGCGATTAGTATTAATATTGCTGTTCTTTACTTGACTGTTGGTTTACCAGAATTTGAAAATTGTGTAACAACCAAAACCAGTATTTCGATTTTTAACAAATATGTAGTTACAATATCTAGTATTTTTATTCAGTATGAATAACTACCACAATATCATCTTTAAACTACTATTTAGGAAGTTTACTCAAATTGACTGAGCTGATTCACTACCTCCGTAAACAAAGCCGTAGTGCATTCGTGTGACGTCAGCAGAAGTAGGGATCCTAAACCAATAGAAATTCGTTGATTTCAGCTGATCTATATCAGCTAGTGTCTTTATTGGTGAAGGAGCCCTACCTGTGCTGACGTCACACGAATGCACTACGGCTTTGATTACGCAGGCAGTGGCTGATTACAACAGCTGATTACAATGCAAATAATAATTTATTTTGTTACCTTATTCGAAAATTAGTAGGCTATTTCAGAGTACTGTATGCAAGTACTTCTTGCTAACTCTTTCTTGAGAATTGGGATATTCAGTGTGATTTTCCATAATGTAAATTTTTGGAAAATGCAAATATTCTTCCACATCATCTAATCAGGATAATCAAATACACTGTTCATAAATATTTATACAATATAATATGCTGTCCTGCTGATGAACTTCGAAACTATAATTCAAATTCATGAATTTTCATCAATATATTCTGCTGAACATTTTAAAAATGAAAATTTTGAATCGCTTTATTCAATAAAAATAACCACGATTTCAGTCATCTGAGAGTATATTCCTGAGTTAGTTACATGAAATAACTACTGCGATAATAATATGAGAATACTACAATATGCCATTACAGATTAAATGCAATTCATTAAAGATTATAAACCACTGATATAATCATTACGCCATTATAATTATTATAATCTAAGGGCCAATGCTAACAATATGTAACCTATAACACTAATATTGAATGTATAAGGAGGCAGTTAATTTACATAGGTACTAAAAATAATAAACCCCATTCCAAATCACTTTCTCATGGACAATAAGATCAGCGGAAAAATTAAATTGCATATAAAAAAATGGACATATATTATATTAAGGACAGTGTATTTGATTATCCTGTTTAGATGATGTGGAAGAATATTTGCATTTTCCAAAAATTTACATTATGGAAAATCACACTGAATATCCCATTCTCAAGAAAGAGTTAGCAAGAAGCACTTGTATACAGTACTCTGAAATAGCTTACTAATTTTCGAGATTTCTGCTCCAGCATTGTTTTTTCATTTTTCAGTGGACTCGCTTACCTTTATTTTGAGTACCTGTTCCTCTGTTTTCTTCCTTCCCCCCATTTCTCCCTTCCCTTTTTTCCTCATTACTTCTCTTCTCTTCTTTGCCTGCCTATTACATGGGAAACCATAGTTGGCTAGGTATCTTCCTCTCTTTTTTTTCTCTTCTCAAACAAACCCAACCACAAAGCCCATGGTTTTTTATATTTGTAACATTTTATTGTGTTTTATTTGTTTCGTAATTCTTTGTAATTTTGTTTTGTCTTGTTCCGTGTGTTTTTAATAAATTGAATAAATTTAAAACATTGAAAATTGAAAGTTGTAATCTGACATAACATTCATGACATGTTTTGGACATTTTATTCATTATCAAAATTTGGGAACAGAATAGTTTTGGGACATGCCTGTTGTTCTATCCCGATCATATTTATATGATTTGTAATTATATCCACAGAAAAAAAATTATGATGCTATTATAACTATTTATTTGAATGCAATGTCACTTGACTTATTAGGTGTGCTGAGAAGTTGGCTATTACAAGATTCAGTGAATGTAACATTAATAAATCAACATAAATCACTTGATAGCAGTCGAGGGGAATAAATTAGAGCAGACCTGAATTGAGGCCAGTCTATAATGCCTACACGAGTGAGAGTGAGAGAGAAGGCACGTTGGAGAAAGAAGCAATGAATGAGAATATAAAGAGAGAGGCAGAGAGATTAGTGCTGTCAGAGTAGATTTCGAAATTGCATAACCATCTCCATGTTAGATGCGTCGTCCTCCTAGAGAGAAATTCACTACAATCTGTCAGTATCCCTCATAAATAGCATGGATGCTTTCCATTTAAAGAAAGCTGCCAGTGAATATCACAATGGAAGTTGATAAGTGGGACGGACGCCTGCTGGCTTCAATTCAAACACACGGCTGATAAGAAACATGGCAAGTGTTTCAAGATTCCTAGGGAACATAAATTTTTGGAGGTTGATTCACTGACTAAGAAATCACTTATCTATCCGGAACTAGATAGAAGAGTAGACTTGGGTGATAATTGTAATAATTTATTTCTGACATTGTGTTTGGTCAAAAATAGTGATTACAATTATTGACCGAGCGAAGGAGGTCTAAGATTCAAGTCGACGGTTTGGCATTTCTCGTGATGTTAAAATGTTTATATGTTTATATGTTGCGCATTTACGGCGAAACGCGGTAATAGATTTTCATGAAATTTGACAGGTATGTTCCTTTTTAATTGCGCGTCGACGTATACACAAGGTTTTTGGAAATTCAGCATTTCAAGGATAATATAAAAGGAATAAGGAGCCTCCTTCATACGCCAATATAAGAGTAAAAATCAGATGAGCCACATATGGCGACCACGTGCTCTCCTAAAATTTAAAAATTGTAGATTTCTGTTATTTGTTGCAACACGTGCTCTGAACATATTGTATTTAAGAATATGAATGCTCGAAGAGCTAGAATAATAAAAAGAACCGTTTCTCGAAACTATTGAGAATGCATTTGAATAGCTTACCTAGACAGACGCTGGGGCATTATTCTTTTGAAAATAGTTTGAGACAAAATCTTCTTTCCTAGAAATTTGCTAACAGCTTCCTAACGTCAGTCACAGACACGTTTACAATAGAAACCACATGGCCCACTGTGCTTTGTGTCAACCCTTGATATATCTATAGCATAAGTTGATGGCAGGTGAATGAAGATTGTGAATAGCGATATAGATATATAGTTAGGAGAGAAGTAAATATAGATATTTAAGTTAGTTTACAATGTAACCACGTGGTTAGCATATGCTACAATTTTACCACGTGGTCAGCATATGAATATTATTGAAGCAATTATTTGATGATCAGTTATTTGAATGGTGATCACATAAAACGATGAATATGATATATGAGTAAATGTATTTATAAATTAGGGCGTGAAGTAGATTAGGCTATATGTATAAAGTATTCAACAAATAATGTTGTACAATAAATTATAATTCAATAATTATTATAAGCTAATTAAGTTAGTTGAATCCGAATTCATAGGCTAAGGACAAATTTGTAAATAGAATAAATTAGGTATATTTGATTGAAACAGTTTGACAATGAGTATAGAAACCTGCTTAATTAATTAAGTAATAATTGATTGGTATCTTATTAATTTGATTTATTCAACTCGATTGTAATGATTACTGTATGACATTGTATTTTGTTCATTCATTATTTATTATTGAAGTATTTGCTATATTAGATTTATAAGATTGATTAGCCTACTGTATTAATCAAATCAATGCATTCAATTGTCAGTATCCAAACTTCAGAGTTAAATATTGATAAAATATATGATATCATTTGTTTTAATAATGAAGGGGAGCCATAGTTTAAAATGATTTAACATAAAACATTATAGTGAATTCAATTGATATTTGAATCCAGTTTGTTAGCAGAATATTAGCTGATGAGTTTGAGGGTAGGCGGAGCTAGAGGGCGAAGGGTGATGAGGGGTGGAAAATTGTGGTTCTAGTATATAAACAGGCAGACCATGCCTTGCAAGTTAGTGGCATTTGAGTGGCAGTTGAGTTGCTGTCTGTTGCTGTGAGTCTCTTGGATTTTGGACAGTGTTCAGTGTAGGAGTGAGTTTTTGGTTTCAGACTTCAATTATCCTATAGGGAATTGACTGAGCCAGGTAAAGATTGTATTTAGAATTTTCAATTTTTCTCATTTCAAATCCCCACCACCCCACCCTAAAAAGCCCATAACTATATCAAATTACATAGCATCAAAGTAAACAGCAAATTTCATTATTTAGCTCTTCTAAATACAAATCTGTAGATACAGTTTTAATTAACTTCTTGAAGCTTACAGTGAAATTTTCTTCTAAGCACAAATAATAGTTTTCTAAAGCAAGGCTCCCCTAATCATATTCATTCTTCAAAATTTATCAATTCTCTTATTTCTGACTATAATCATATTTTTAACTAGAGTTGTTCAATATTTTGATTTAATTACTTATTTTTCAAGTGACCTGATAAAAGTAATAAGAACTGTTTGTTAAATTTTGTTGTATAAATTAAAACTTGAACTGTAATATTTTCGAAAACTTAATCATCTTGTATTTATATCTAATCATTACTATATTTTTGATCAATTTTTTATAAATTCATATAAATTTAAAGTTCAATAATAAATTCATATTAACCTTTGTTTTGCCTTTCACTTTATACATTCCCTTACACACGACCCTGATCTATCTATCTTTATCTTTTTCTTCAATACTATTATTAGTTCAGTGAGTGAAATATAAGTATCCACACAGTGAGTGAAGTTACAGTAAAGTAATTAATTTTATCGATTCAAATCAATTCAATTTTATTAGTTTAATTTTATCATTCATAGTAATTGTTGGCGCCGGGCAAAATACCGTATAGAGTGAGGGAGTTCGAAACCCACTCTAAACAAAGACCGACAGTGGGAAAGAGTTCACAGACTATAGTATTATTCATCATAAATCAGCTGACAAGTGTGATTACACAGATGTGTGGAGAAGCCAGTCTATTGCTGTATTTCCATAAGGTCAATAGTTTCAATCAAGTACTTGTGGATGAGAATACTGCGTGAGGTCTACTGTTCACAGAACTACTAGTTTATTTCTGACACAGTGTTTGGTCAAAACTAGCCATTTTATTACAATTATTATTCATAACGAAAACACAAAGATGGAATGAAAAATGACTAGATGCGTGAAACATGTCTGTGTTTTTCTCCAAAAAAATTCGTGAAATTTGACTGAAACTGTATGTATCAATAATATTATAAAGGAAGGACCTGGATTATACACGTACGGAAAAGGAAATTGACAAATGACTCATCATCACGTCTCAACTACTCAACTGATAAACTTGAAATTTTGCATATAGATTCTTAATTTACCGAGGATGGTTATAGGCATATTTTCAGTTCTTCAATATTTCAGATTGTCAGGTTTGAAGACCCTTGCGGAGTACAGATTACCTGCTATCTATATAAAAAAGCGAAATGGCACTCACTCACTGATTGACTGACTGACTGACTGACTGACTCACTCACTCACTCACTCGCAGAACTAAAATTACCGGACAAAAACATTCAAATTTGGTAGGTATGTTCAGTTGGCCCTTTAGAGGCGCACTAAGAAATCTTTTGGCAATATTTTAACTCTAAGGTGGTTTTTAAGGGTTTAAATTTCGTCTTTTAGCATGTATATTCTTCTTATTCTCTTAATTATAATTACTGATATAAGGCCATACCATATGTTAATATAGAACTATAAACTAGAGAGAGACCCTCTTCGAAACAATTGTTAACTGGTAACTAAATTAATAATTTTGTCAGGTTGGCATTAAGTTGAGTTGACTTTGTTAGGTTGGCACCAAGTTGAAGATTGAAATGCATTTATCGCGGAAAAATTGATTGGGCACTGCTTCTTCAATCAGAGCTATTCCTGGGAATATTATATTACTAGCCGTCAGGCTCGCTTCGCTCGCCATATCCGTTTATCCAGACGTTTAGTCTGGACCTCCGACTGGATCGTCCTAACATATGATAAAAATGCTCAAATGAAAAATGCAGGCGAGCGAAGCGAGCCTGCTGATCTCCTCCTTGGACGATCCATTCGGGGGTCCAGGGGGCGGAGCCCCTGGCTAGACGGATATGGTGAGCGAAGCGAGCCTGACGGCTAGTATTAATATACCTGGGTTACCTGCTAGTGATTGATATATTTTCTCAAAATCATGTCTTCTCTTTCAGAAGGTCTTCATAAAACTTCTGTACTCCTGATTATAATAAGATCTTCATTTACCGACGATGGTTATACAATAATATTTTCAGTTCTTCAAGATTTCAGTTTGTCAAGTTTCTAATTAGACCTTTGCGGAGTACGGGTTACCTGCTAGTCATTAATAAATTATTCATGTGCAGTAATCAAGTTATAGTAAACTATCATACATTTTATAATATTAATCATATTATGACACCATTTGGTTTGAAAATCAATATTTAAAATAGCTTTTTGCTTACAGGTTTAAAAATCTCGTTATAGTTTTAGAAATCTACTCTCTCAAAAATGAGGGTTGAAGTAAAAGTATAACCAAACTAACAAGTAACACGTGCTTCGCATTGGGGCAAATTTTGTGTTGTAAAACGCAATCTGCTTATGTCCAGGAAACATAAAAGAGGAAATAATATTACTCATCATTTTATCAAAATTAAGTGGATAATCTTCCTCAGAGTAGAAAATTTCCAGCAAAGAAAAAAATAGTATAATTGGTTTCGAACCCATAACCCACAACTGTATTCAAGAGTCACGCATGCTACCAGCTTAGACCAGTTACAAAATAGACACGCTGGGAAGTCTAGCCTCTGAAGCCAACATCTACTGCCATATCTCCAAATCGTGACGTCATCATCGGATAGAAAACTTTCAGATTGTGTCTATTTTAGAAGGATGTAAATTATTATTCATTAAAATGGTAAACTCCAGCTGCGCTCCCGCTGAAATAGACATAATCTGCTATGGAAAACACTGTAAACAAACTCTACAGAAAAGTTTTCTATCTGATGCTGACGTCACGAATTGGTGATATGGCAGTAGATGTTGGCTTCATCGACTTTAAGTATGAATATACAATAGGCCGTGTCTTTTCTATAACTGGTCTAAGGCTAGCAGTTTCAGAAACATCGATTTTTGGATGTACGATTGTTGCCGTCCTTATTAATTCTATCAAATTAAAGGATGATTTCAAACAGATTATGTTTGTCAAGTTTCGATTAATCTGATAGAATTCATAGGGATGGCAAAAAATCGAACGTCCAAATTCGATGTGCGTGTAAAGCCCCGCACACACACACATCGATTTTTGTTCATACGGTTTTTTGCCGTCCTTATAAATTATATTAGATTAAACAGATGATGTTTGCCAAGTTCCGTTTAATCTGATAGAATTCATAAGGACAGCAAAATATAGAACGTCCAAACGCGATGTGCGTGTTAACAGGCTTAAGAGACCACATGATAGAAACTATAATATGAAACAGAAATAAGAGGATATTTGATTTGAAGCAAAACGTGACTTACGGGATCGTGCCCATACATAACGGATGATATAAATAAAACAGCACTCACCTGAAACAACAAATACATATTCATTAGCTAATTTTCATATTTATTAATAAATCATGCAGTATGCCTACAAATTATTAAATACTTCCGACCGCTGAAAGATCGCAAACTATTGTATCAAAATTTCAAGGCCACAAACGTGCACTGTATAACAATGCCGAAATGATGCAACCATGATTGTATCAAAATTCACTTAAGACTGTCAGTATGATATTATTTATAAAGAAGATTGGAATATGACGTAAATCGCACTGTACTAGATTTTGTGCACTGAATCTAAACAGAACAAATTGTAAGTACAATAAATGTTGGAATGATTGTTTCACAATAATTTTGTTTCTCATAGAATAGTATAATTTTGTTTTGTAGTTTTCCAGTTTTTGAATAGATTGCAACATTTTCAATTTTGTTTCTCATAGAATAGTATAATTTTGTTTTGTAGTTTTCCAGTTTTTGAATAGATTGCAACATTTTCAATTTGTATCAGCAATTTAGCATAGAGAAAATATAGCATAAGTGCTATCTTAGCACTTAGCTGTGCTAAGATAATGCTATCTTTTGCTATCTTCATCTTGTGTTATCTTTTCTTCATGGTATCAGAAAAAATATCGCGGCACCGGGCTTCGCTCGTTATTTATTTATTGACTATTGATAAACCGAACACAATTCTTTAAAATGATTGGGGAAGGACTAACAGGCACAGCCCAAAACTGTTTCTTCCCCGAATTTTGATTTATACACTAAAACAAAGACCTTAAACAGGCATAGACTCACATGCAGTGCTAGTGTCGTACTTGGAATTGAAATCCGCCATTGAGGGGGCAACCCATAAGATTATTACATACCAATGCCACCACTGCCTTTGTGATCTATTGTATACAAATATATAGATATAATATATCGGCTAAAATACCCCAATGGCGGCCTTCAATTTCAAGTAAGAGCTATCATGGGAGGCATAGGCATGTGGGTCTATATCTCTTTAAGTTTTTGACTATAAATAGTCCAGAAGTAGGTTATTTTCCATAGACTTGAATTCAGGATAAATTTTCAGATCAAACATTTGGAAAAAAAAGTTCTAATTTAGATTATTTACAAACCAAATTGAATAACAAAATAGCACTCACTAATCACTTAGAATTGTCAAATAATGATCAACTTTGAAAATTATGATGTCCTCTACTTTAGAAGGATTATCATGTCATGTCAACATTTCAGATTATTTTTATCAAGTCGATCAAATTGTCTAAATAATATTCTCGTTGATTGATTACACAGCTGGAAATAATTCTGTTTCTCTCCCACACACGCATCTTCTGTTATCGACAGACGACGAAATTATCATCTGTTTTTCCAAGGATGAATAATAATTGTTATCCTTTTCATGTCCTTCAGCGAGTTTTCCCAGGGATGAGACCTAGTGCAATCGAATTTTTATATCATAACCCTACTATGTTCCAAATTTCGTGAAAATCGTTAGAGCCGTTTTCGAAATCCGTTGGACATAAATAACCAGATATAAATGAATATAATATAACCAAATATAAACAGATATACAGAAATTGCTCGCTTAATATAATAGTTAATATAATAGGATTATGAACGATTTGTTGGCAGGGCCTCAGTTCGTCAAGTCTCACAGCATCCAGTTTTCGTTGCAGGCTGATAGACAGTCAATTACATCTCAGCTACTAGTTAGAAATTAGTGAGACTGGGTTGGAGAGAAATTAGATAAAGGTTACGGGTTGAATTTTCGCTTTTGTATGGAAATATGCTACATACGACCGACATACCGTCACTGATCATTACGGCAGGTTCCCTACTTGTTATTAGGCCTATTTGATTTCTTTTGAAATATTTTTGCTATGCCTTATTAGTTGAATCTATAGTCTGGTCCACGTTATAATGACAGTATTTGCTCAACTTTGGAATTGCTATCCTTGTCTATCATTCGACAAAGCCGGTGGTACTATCCTTTTCTAGGTCCAAAACGATGCCAATTATGTTTTTGACAGGTAGAAATATAATTAATTAATGCAGAGAATCGGCATCGCTATTCTCCATCTTTAACTATTGCCATTATAACGTGACCACACTATAGTTGATTTCTTTTGAAATATTTTTGCTATGCCTTATAGTTGAATCTAGCACTGATCATTCATTCATCATTGCTTTCAAGAGATGGAGGAAGGTTAAGGAAACTTAGATGGAAAAGGCGAAAAATAAAAAGAAGGAGAAAGGAAAATAATAAATATAATAATAATAATATAAAATAATAATAATAATAATAATAAAAGAAGAAGAAGAAGAAGAAGAAGAAGAAGAAGAAAAGGAGGAGGTGGAGGAGGAGAAGAAGGATGAGAGAGAAGAAGAAGAAGAAGAAGAAGAAGAAGAACCAGCTGGTACGCAAGAGAGAGTTGGTCATCTGTTTGACTCAAACCTGCGCAAGGACTCTTACTGCTTCTATAAAATCCGAAGACACAATCTAATGTTTTCTGGCCGGCCGAATCTACAACGACCCCCACCCCACCACCCCCCCTTCAACAACCTCCAAGACCGTCTTGAGTCTTGACGCAATGACATTTGTGGTCGGCAAGATTGGGTCCATCCTTCTAAAGACAGCTAAAGAAAGTCTTTTCGATTCCTTCTTCTCAGATAGCTTCAGCTTCCTCGTCATCAGTCTACAAACTTCTATATTCGGTTATCTCTACATTCTACCATAGAGAACCAATAGCATAAGTAGATATCCCATGGTGTAGGGCGTTTATGTCGCAACTTTTACTGTTATCTCAAGCCCATAGTCCACGTAGTTCTTTCCCGTGAAGCTTTAAGACGCTGGTAGTCTCTCATATTGTGCCGTTCATACACTCTTATCCGGTCAAAACAGTGAAAATCGACAGTAATCGGCTTGAGATAACAGTAAAAGTTGCGACATAAATGCCCTACACCATGGGATATCTACTTATTCTATTGTTTCTCTATGGTTCTATTTTCTATTCTGTTATCAAAAATTGTGTTTATATTTTTTAGTACTGGATATTTTTCTTTTCAGAGATACTTTCATATTACAATTACTGTTATTACAATTTTCAAAAAAGGGTACTTGGATTTTTGGTTTTTATTTCTTTTCAAGAGTAGCCCTACTGTAACGAAAAAAGATACTTTAATATTTGTTGAATCACAATATTTTCTCGATAATTGTTTGTTTTGTGAAAATAACAATATTGTGATGTGTTGCTTCCTTGTATTTCAAAATAAATGAATGAATATTTTTCATCCTCTTCGACATAGTCTGTAGCTTACATAGTAATATCATAGAGAAACAATAGCATAAGTAGATATCACATGTATAGGGCGTTTATGTCGCAACTTTTACTGTTATCTCAAGCCGATAGTTCATGTAATTCTTTTCCGTGAAGCTGTGTGACACTGGTAGTCTCTCATATTGTGCCGTTCACACTCTCACCCCAACAAAACAGTAAAATTCGACAATAATCAACAGTAATCGGCTTGAGATAACAGTAAAAGTTGCGACATAAACGCCCTATACCATGGGATTTCTACTTACGCTATTGTTTTCTATGGTAATATTCATAGTCATCATCATTATCACTCATAGTAATTTAATATTATATTCATAAATTAATTTTCATAATTTCATAGATCATAGTATTATTTTCCTATATCAACTCAAGACCAAGTTATTCTTCTATGAACGTTACAAGATTAACCTCTATGAATTTTGTTTCAATTTCTAATTTCGAGCTCAACTTCTATGAACAGTTCTTACTCTTCTGTGAACTTAATTTGAAATCCTATTATATTAAGCGAGCAATTTCTGTATTATATATCTGGTATTTTTATATTTGGTTATTTGTATATCTGGTTATTTATGTTTAACGGATCTCGAAAACGGCTCTAACGATTCTCACGAAATTTGGAACATAGTAGGTTTATGATCAAGATTCAATTGCTCTAGGCCTCATCCTTGGGAAAACTCGCTGAACGACATTAAAAGGATAATTCATCCTTGACTGAAACAGCTGTGGATAGTAAAAAAGTGAGTATGTGAAAAAATCAAAATATCGCACCCCCGAAATTCATAAGATGACGTATAGCCAGCTGTGAATATAAACACGATCATTTTAGAGAATTGTGTTCTGTTTTCAATAAATAAAAATAACGAGCGAAGCTCGGTGCCCCGTTATTTATTCATTAATAAACTTACCTAACTCAAAGTTACTAATTGTTTTCCCACTTCTTGTTCTTCTTCTATGTCTACATCTTATACACTTTTTCTTACTCTACACTGCTAATTTTTTCGTTTCTATTTTCGTGAACTTTCCACTTACCCTTTCATTTTCTTGGTGTTGTTCCACACTTGTTTTCAAGTTTACTGTACTTCCCTAGGTCTTTCCTCACTTATTCCATTTTTTTGACCTTACTAGTATGTGATT
>NW_024091348.1:0-20168 GCF_014356525.2 Nilaparvata lugens | reverse complement strand
GTAACATATCCAACATTAAAACTGTACCTTAGAACAAGAATCAATAATTCTAAAATTTAAATTTTGAGTCAAGAGCATTTGAAAAATTGAATCAAAATTATCTACTCTCTTATTAAAATGATATTTTTTGTCATAAAATTATCCATTAGGCTATAACTAGTTTTGCAATTGAGAGCATAACAATAATTCTAATGGTTTATTGTAAGGCTGAACTTATGCTGCTTCTAGCTCATTGATGCGGGGGATCAAGGTTTTGCTAGAATATTTTCATACCATATGAGAATGTTTTTCTATTAGAATTCTTTTGTGACAGTTTTGCAGTATTTTTGCATCAATAGGATTCTATGTTTCTCTTGAATAAATTCAGATTCATGATTATATGGGGTCGAAGTTTGAAAACACCTTTTTGTTTACATTTTAAGTGAATCAAAGGTGTTGGTCATCCATATTGTTCACTATACCATCACTATGACTGTATCTATCAATGTATTGCTATATTTTTCCTCATCCAATTTTGTTACAGTTGCTGTTCAAACGTTGTTTGGTGACATTGCAACTGAAGTGAAATATGGATCGTTGGCGTCAAAATGGCTTCAACAAGCCAGAAAAAGGGTGTTGAGAAGGTGAGTGAACAATTTTTTATTGTTTAAAATTACAACGTAAATTATTTAGCAGACCATTTCTAACCATGATTTTTTTTTTGTTATTGATGAAAAAGTATGGAATAATCATAAATTAGTAGTCCCAATACATCTGGAGGAATTGCGAACCATTTACTTGAATCAAAGAAGAACTCATCGTTTCGTCCACTTCACTGCTTGCTCCCAATACTCTTTTCCAATTTTTCTCTACATGTTGAAACTCAGATCAAATTCAGTCACGCTAAATCAAATCTTGAATTTGGAAGAGCTATTCACTATTTCAACTCAAATTGAGGCCTTACTCAATTCAAGACCTATTGTACCTCTTACTGAGGATCCAACTGATTTGTCCTACTTGTCACCAGGTCACTTCATCATTGGTAGACCTATCAATGCATTACCTTTCAAACCATCTAATACAAAACATACGAATTATTTGTCACATTGGCTACTTCTTTCCTCTCTCACTCAGAAGATTTGGGATGGTTGGTTAGAGGAATACCTAGTAACATTGCAAAAAAGGCAAAAATGGACTTCGGTCTCTGACAATATTAGTGTTGATACACTAGTTCTCCTTAAGGATGTAGGCACCCTTCCTACAAATTGGAAGATTGGTTGCATTGTTCAAACTTTCCCTGGTGCTGATAAAAAGGTTTGTGTGGTCTTAGTGTGCACTTCTGAAGGTACTTACAAAAGACCTATCATAAGTATTGCTCCTCGATATAACCTAAAAATACAGGTGCAGACAGACTAACTTTCAGTCAGAGGCCATTTAGGGTTGTAAGTTGTAAGTGTAAATTGGACTTTGACCCCCACGTAATCACTGCGAAATTTTGACAGTCGAAAGAAACAGTTCCAATATCAATCGAATTGAGGACTGAATCTGATCTCGTGCATCGAGGAAGCTCATTCTTTGTGACGATACACAAGCGGGGGTAACCTGTTGCACTGCGTTGCCTATCGAACGTTGAAAGTTCGTTCAATTTGAAACGGAAAGTGTTGACTACTATATTCTGCCTGCTACGGTAATCTGTCTATTGTAATCTGTTATTACTTATCAGGATTTAGACTAGATATTCCACTATCATTGTCTTGGAGTGCATTATTATCTTGCTATAGCTTCTTGAACTAATGGGAGTCGTCAGATTAATTATACTTATTCCGTCTTTATAAAAAAGATACTGTCCAATTCCTTCTTTAAACCCACTTTTCCTCACTGCAGGAGCTTCCCTTTTCCTGCCATGACAGCTCTCTAGGCATCTTCTAAAACCTTTCTGAATCTTTCCTATAACTTTTTCTTTTCTATTCTTTTGAGGGATAAGGATGACGAGAACAAGAAGTAAACAAGGAGAGGCTACTGAAAATGCACAGCATCTTCTAGATAATATTAAGAATGATTTAATCAACCTAGAAGTAGCTGAAATAGCGGTTAATTTTCATGGCATCCTTTCCGTTATCAGCAATAAGTACTCAAGTGATGCCATAATCGATTTAGTTCCTGAAGTCACATCACTATTGAATAAATTCGATGCTGCTATCAAAGTGAATAATGACTGGCTGTGATAGGCTGTCCCCTCGTCCTATGTCAGATCAGCATACTTTGCTTTTTTCCAGAGTATAATCGCGTATGGGCTTTTACTCTGGGGGAATAGTCCACATGTTCAAGATATATTGATAATTCAAAAAAAAGTTATAAGAATAATCACAAATTCTGAAAGATTGGCTCATTGTAAACCGTTATTCGCTCAAATAGGTATACTGACAGTAATAAACCTGTATATTTTTACTTGTCTCCTATATACGAAAAATAACTTGCCTAATAATCTGCTAAGGAGAAATATACATTCCCACAACACTAGGAGAAACGGGAATATAGAAATACCTTTCTGTAGGCTGACGAAATCTCTGGATAGCTATGAAGTTGTTGGAATGAGAATGTTTAATAAATTACCACATGAGTGGATAGAAGCTCCATTTCAATTATTCAGAAATAGGCTACATAGCTGGTTAATTAGAAATCCTTTTTATAGTTTGAAAGAGTTTTTCGAATTTCAACAAATTATTCTTTGATTAAGATGAACTATTTTATACTATTATTTCTAGTATTATGTAATATTTGTATATGTATTCGTATATGTAATATTTTACGTGTATTTTATTTTGACTGGTGTTTCTTACATTAACCCTCCATGTTATAATATAGGTTGACTATGTTTCCTAAACAATAATTTCTGACGTTGTCCATAACTATTGTAATGTTGAGCGGCAATAAAATTATATTTATTTATTTATTTATAAGATATCAAGCCGATCTCGTACTTTTCACACACCCTGTATGATTGGAGCACACAGAATGAAATGAATAGTGCTGAGCTAAAAATGAAAGCAGGAACCAAAGATCAAAGCAAATTAACAGTTTGTCATTCTAAGATTTCGACTTGTTTCGAACCCAATCGAATTGCTTTTCCAACATATAAAGTTTAAGCTTGTCATACAAAGTCAAATATCGAGGCGCCAAGCTTTGCTCGTTATTTTTATTTATTGATAAACAGAACACAATTCTCTAAAATTATCATGTTTGTATTTCACAGCTGGCTATACGTCAGCTTATGAATTTCGGGGATGCGATATTTTGATTTTCCACAGAATCACTCTCACTATCCACAGACGACGAAAGTCTCAGCTGTTCCAGCCAAGGATGAATATTATGCTTTTAATGTCATTCAGCGAGTTTTCCCAAGGATGAGACCTAGTGCAATCGAATTCTCATATCATAAACCTACTATGTTCC
The DNA here is from genome assembly GCF_014356525.2 of Nilaparvata lugens. Taxonomy (NCBI): domain Eukaryota; kingdom Metazoa; phylum Arthropoda; class Insecta; order Hemiptera; family Delphacidae; genus Nilaparvata; species Nilaparvata lugens. The sequence continues at coordinate 16,736 of NW_024091348.1, read as the reverse complement.
AAATATCGTGAAAATCGTTAGAGCCGTTTTCGAGATCTGTTGAACATAAATAACCATACATAAAAATATAAACAAATATACAGAAATTGCTCACTCAATTTAATAGGATGTAATATGAAAGCCCAACCAATGGATTTTCCATGATAGACTAGCTTACCCGGCGAACTTCGTATCGCCAAAAAGTCAATGTATCTCATGTCACACTTGACTTTTTTTGGTGAATCATGAAATTTAACTGACAATTAATATTTTCATTTACATCTCGATACAGACTTCGTATGTGCTTAGTCATGCAACATTTATTATTCCAAAAACATATTCTTCTCAATCAATTTGTAGTTATATCTATCAGTAAGTGTTGAATTAGAGAAATAGATAGGTTGAATCAGTGTTTCGAAGATGAATTTGATGTTTCCATAGTTGTTGATTGTCAATAGATAGTCCAGGGGATAGGCGATGTACGATGATTTACACAGAATTCCATATTCTTTACATCCTCCATTTCAGGATGAATATAAGCTAAGCTAAATTCTAAAAAAATATTTAGTCTGTCATTCTTCAGTAATCGATAAATGCAATATGAACAACTCTATTTCATGAGAAAAATATATTTTTCATCATCTTCCAGTTTCTCAATGATAGGGGAGTGATATTTATTTGTATATGTCTTCTAAGGAACGATTATCTACAGCTGGTACCAATCAACTACACTAACTTCAACTCCAAACTACCGGTTCAATACCAGTACACAATTTATCACAGGGTGACGTGTTTATTATACAGCTGGTAACTTTAGATGCGTGTGAATATTGGGGATGGTTTCTGACCAGAAATTTTAATAGGGGGGCTTATAATTATTATTTTTATTATCACCATTTTACAGACCTATGCTTTCGAAACTTTCGGCCGAGTGGCTACCTATGATTAAGCATCTAAAGTTACCAGCTGTACAATAATAGTATAATAAACACGTCACCCTGTGATAAATTGTGTACTGGTATCGAAACGGTAGTTTGGAGTTGAAGTTTATTTATTTATTTATTGTATAAAATACTATAATCATGATACAATTATGACATTGGAGGAAAAACTAGGCTAAGCCTGTACTATTTCTCTCCAAAAATTTTGATAGAATGTTAATGTTGTCCAAAAGAAAAGGTTATATAGTCACACACTGCTTCGTCACTTGATTTTCGGTCCAGAAATTATGATTTAAAATTTTGAATTTTGAAGGTTGATTTTATACTCTAAATGAATCACAATAAATTTAAAACTTTAGAAATATTGCACTTATTTAAAAAATAAGCTAGTGTAGTTGATTGGTACCAGCTGTAGATAATCGTTCCTTAGAAGACATATACAAATAATTATCACTCCCCTATCATTGAGAAACTGGAAGTTGTTGAAAAATATATTTTTCTCATGAAATAGAGTTGTTCATATTGCATTCATCGATTACTGAAGAATGACAGACTAAATATTTCTTTTAGAATTTAGCTTAGCTTATATTCGTCCTGAAATGGAGGATGTAAAGATATAATTATTGAAGTGGTTGATACTTTAAATATCAGCATGGAACTGTTGAACTAGATTCAATCTATTGGTGCTTCAATAGACCCTTGTGGAGTACAGATTATAACACCTGCTCGTATTCAATATTATGGAAGTCCACTCACCCATGATTTAGATTCCTGTACGACTCCGACAGCAATGCTATGAAGAAACTGCAAAAATAAATAGTTACCATTCAGTGTTCAGAGAAAAAAATAATAATCAACTCTTACCAAATTCTTAGAAGTGAAGACTTGACCTGATGTTCGGAGAAATTGACTATTTATCAGATAAATGTGAAAAAAATAATTTTGGGTTGAACCTTCTGCTCCCTTCCTTTCCTAATCTATTGATATACAGTATTATTATTTGTTATTTTATTGATGAATGAACTAAGTCAATTTATTCATTTATCGACAACAATTTTTGATTACAAATTTTCGGATGAACAAACAGACTTTTGTTCAAAGCTGGTTAAATCCCCAAGTAAAAATTATAAGAGCATTCTATTGGTTATGTTTATAATTTTGATGGCTGATATTCTAGAATCAGCTCCGTATTATAGCTTGCTTGTAGAACTCCAGTTTCTAAAAGTCCAGACACCACGTACTTTTTGCTGGAAAAACACCCTAATTTTTTTCGTGGGAAAATAATTCTGGAGTATTGGACATCATAAATACAAAAAGTTGACCCTCTAGCCCTGGAGCTTTTTACAGAGTGCCCCAAAAACCACGGATTTTCGGTTCCTTTTCTAGTTCTTTGAGATTTTTGCCGGATTGAGCCATAGGAAAGAGTAATCCACTCTTGCCTTTTCCTTGGACAATAAAATTACGAATAAAATGGAATGATTGAGAGCTGTTAAACTCCATTGAATGCTGAGTTAGAATCTTTCAAAAGTGAGCAAATTTTTTGGAAAAATTTGAATTTGAAGAAAATTTTGTTTTTAATCAACTATTTCTTTCGATTACAACCATTCAAATTTAAGATTCAAAATCTCTGTGGGCGTAATTTTGTGCTCTACAACCTGAAACCAGGTGGATCGTTTCATCTCAGATAGATTTCCAGATACACCCGATAACAATGTTCTTCATCTTTCGAAAAACACCGTTACCCAGCTTCAACCCCTATCATCAACTTCATTTTTCTCTTATTGAGAATCCGCACAATAGTTGACCGAACGTAGTGAGGTCTATGTTCTAACTCGAATTTTCTTTTGTCTGTTGTGATGTACCAAAAGATTATACAGCCCTCAAACTATAGAATAGATTTATTCATAGGCCATTATGAGAACAAAATAAATTCTATCACCGAAAAGCATTACAATCTTATCTGAGGTAGATAGACGATCGTTATCTAACCTACAAAGTATGAAATAAATAAAACGGTATTTATATGCTTTTCAAAAAAAATTTGTCAACGGAAAGAACCATATATGTTTGTATGTCTATTGATTGGATCAGTAAAACCAAAGACCTTAAAGATATACCTTTAAGAGACCTTAAAGATGCATCTTTAAGGTCTTTGAGTAAAACTATATTTGAAGGTTAGATTTGAAACAAAAACATAACCCCAAAACAGACCAAAGCTAACTTGTAAACAAGTAGCAAATTGAGAAGGCAGTTCGACTAATGATCGATCATGAAAATTATATAATATCAACTTTTTTATTTTTATACTTTTATTTCTATGCCGAATAGGCCTGAATATTTATTTAATGAACTATCATAAAAATATACTTGTTAGAAATATGAAGACAGATTAGCTTAGCCAGTATATGATGATTGAGGGTCGATATTCTAACATATAAAAAACCATAAACAAAAAAAGAAATATTAATTTATTCTATTTTCTGAATCATAATTTTGTATTAACTTATTTTTGCCTATTTAACTAGTGCAGTTTATGACCCTTTCCAAGGGCTATTATCTATTTTATTTTGTTCAATCAAAGAGTACCGAATTTTTACATAATATTCATAATTTAAAGATTCAAATCCGCTATCATTCAATATTCATTCTGTATCGATTAAAAATCATAATTTGTAGAATCTGTTCATTAATTTATTCAATATTTGCTGTAAAAGTGTATCTCTCAGAATATATCCATATTACCGTTTCGTTAAACTGGGTTTACTTCATTATACCTCTAAATTCGTTCTTTCTCGACTGACACATATTGATCGTGCAGGACACATCCTGTTTTGCAATAGTCAGACATTATTGAGTATAGTATCTATTATAAGACTATTATTTCTTCTGGTGGTAAATGGTGGTCGATTTTCTTACCAAATAATAAATCTTTTTATTGGGAATATCCCATAGAATCAAATAATAAATCGACTCCCACTAGCCTACCACACCGAGGTGAAGTGAATCCTGCATTATCAGCCGATCAACATCACAAGGAGAAGTAATAGATCGTATAAACAGCATTAGAATTAAACTCGGTACTCGAAATATTTACTATTTTGGTTCAGCATTTTGCCTTCATACAACCCATAGTACTCATCAGAGACCTGGTTCGCATGGATTTGCTATTCTGTCTGTTGTTTCATGCGGTCTAATATCTTTCCCAATCATGGCACAATTATTGGATTCTAAATATATTAGTCATCATTTGGAGAAAAAGTTCACTTCTAAATTACTATCTCTGTCTGATCCTAGTGACAGCATAATTCATACTCAGCAGATTCAAATTGAACTGCATTTTATTATCAAATTGGATTTAATTCCATCTCACTATAATATAACCACCTACAGTGTTAAGTTAGAAATTCAGATCCCTTACTTCGGCTACCTTTGTAGACCGCCAAACCCTCTATTGAGCAAATTAATTTTTCCAATCTATTCCATCCATACACCAGTCGTTCTACTTAGATACTCTGAATTAAATGATACCGATAGTCCAGCTAAACAAAGGCTGGTCAACCTAACCTACAACTACATACCGCTAAATCATAACCTCAAATACTGTAATTGTTCAATTATTTTCTTCAATCCAACCATTTTAGTTATTAATTCCCTTTTTTACTGGACATCCACCCCCCTCCACGGAGCAAAATAGGCTGCAATATTTGCCAACACAAGGTAAGACCTACTATACGAAGAAACCGTACTCATGGTTGAACGATTCCAATCGTAGTTTATTGTCTTATGATTCAAATTATATATTTTCGTGTCCCCCCATGGAGTAAGATTATGACACATGTCCTCCCCATGGAGCGGATCTGTGACACTATCTGTATGTATGTAACGCAATTATGACCAAATGCGTTGATAGAATTCGACTGGCTGGCCGCTATGGCTTCGTATAAATGAGCGCTGCTATCCAGAGATTGTCAGTTTGGTGTAAGGGTAAGCATCCCTGACCGGCAATTTGGAGGTACTGGGTTTGATTTCCGGGCTGACAAATAATTTTTGAATAGTAGCGCTCATCGAATTTCCATCTAGCTGTTTACCCTGTTGTCAATATATGTAGTAGCAGAAGTCTTCAAGGTGAATCACAGCATTTAATTTTGATTTTAGTTGAATAATAATTGATAGAATTCTATGAGATTTGACAGGAATATTCCTTCTTCAACTGCGCATCGATCTAAACACAAGGTTTTTTGAAATTTTTCTTTTCAAGGATAATATGAAAAGAAAAGGAATTCCTTCATACTCCGATATCTATCTTCTTCTTCTATATATATGAAAGCGAAATGGCACTCACTCACTCACTGACCCACTCACTCGCAGGACTAAAAATCTACAGGACCAAAAACGTTCAAATTTGCTAGGTATGTTCAGTTAGCCCTTTAGAGGCGCACTAAGAAATCTTTTGGCGATATTCTAGCTCTAAGGGTGGTTTTTAAGGGTTTGAAGTTCTTTTAGCATATATATTCTTCTTAAACCAATATCTTGAAATTATAATTGAAATGTCCATACCATATGTTAATAAAGAACTACGAGTATAATCTAGAGAGAGTACCTCTTCGAAACAGTTGTTCTGGTAACTAAATTAAAAATTTTGTCAGGTTGGCATTAAGTTGAGTTGACTTTGTTAAGTTGTTACCAAGTTGAAGATTGAAATGCATTTATCCAGGACCTCCTAAATACCAATTTATCCAATTAGCCAAAATTAGCGTTTTCTCAGCTTTTCTGCGTTTCCTCACCTTTTTCAATAATTTATGGAAATATATTAAAACAAATTCAGTACACAGGTTTTGCCGAGGTGGAAGAATTTTGTTCGCCAAAGATACGCCGATATAGTAACAGGTGTTTTTCGAGATCAAATTGACATAATACGTTCAAATTCGGTACAGAGGTTCCGCTGAGGTCTACATGCAGGCGAGCGAAGCGAGCCCGCTGATCTAATTTTTGGACAATCCAGTCGGGGGTCCAGAATTCGGTACAGAGGTTTCGCTGAGGTCTACATGCAGGCGAGCGAAGCGAGCCCGCTGATCTCATTCTTGGACGATCCATTCGGGGGTTCAGGGGGCGGAGCCCCCTGGCTAGACGGATATGGCGAGCGAAGCGAGCCTGACGGCTATTCACTAATATAGGTATATCATCTACTCTGAAGATAGGATTAATCAGACTATAGAATTATCCATAATCAATCAGCTGACAAGTGGATACACAGATGTCTGTAGAACAGTAGACCTCACGCAGTTAAAAACCACAGCCTCTTTTAATACTGTCCATCAGAGTGAATTATGTCATGTCCTGACGTATTGGTGTCTGTGTAAAGTTATATATAACTTTACAATTATTAAAAAGGGAAACAAGAGAAAAAATATCGCACTTCATTGAATATTCACAACGATTCAGTATAACTAATAAGATTAGAAGAGAAAGTTATTTGAGTTAGATTCAGGAAAGTTAGTGAAGGGGTTGAAAAAGGGGTATGAAAAATATGTATATACAAAGAAAGATGAAACAATAATTGAGAAAATGGAGAGTTAGTAGAACTCAAAAATAATAATTAATTATCAATTGAGCAGCATAATTTTTCACAAGTTTTTTGAATGTATTATAGCGGTCATTGAACGGGGGGGGGGGTTTTGATTGGGGTTCAAGGAATGGGTTTCGTCTATTGTACTATTATTTAGGTAGGGATTGAGATTGTAAGCGGTTCTCACAGACGGTGTTTGAAATAGCATATTAAGTCTTGGTCTATTCCATGGTGGAGCATGGAAATTTTACAAATTGATTGAATCTGGCACGAATATATTATTATTTAGAATTTCATATAATAACATTTATGCTGTAATGGATTTTCTGGTTTTTGATTTTTGGACTTCAAATATTGACCTCGAAGTTTCAGTGGGAAAAGCTATTGGACAAAATGTATTATACTTTTGGAAATAAATATACCTCATTTACTTATTTTGAATAATCTCCAAATCATTAAGGGCAGTGCTTGACGGCATTTCGGTGTGTCAACAACTAATGGCTGTTTGGGTTGTTATATCGACAATAATTCGTTGTAAACAACTATGCTACCATTATCATCAAAAGCTTACCGAGTTGAAAGCGGAGAGAAGTCGGGAGAGGATATGCAACTCCAAGTTATCAATTGCATGCCACATCGCTTGTAATTAATAGTCCACACGACAGCTGATTTTTTACCAAGTTACATTGAGATATAAATTGCATGCAATTTATAATCCACTCGACAGCTGATTCATGATGGATGATTCTAAAGTCTGATTTTTACTGTAATATTGGCGTTGAAGGAGACCTCTTTTCTTTCTGTATTATCCTTAAAATGCGAAATTTCAAAAAAACCTCATGTATACGTCGACGCGAAATTCAAAAGGAACATACCTATCAAATTTCATGAAAATCTATTACTGCGTTTCGCTGTAAATGCGGAACATGAATGTAAACATAATATAAACAAAGATATAAACATAAATCTAAACATAAATCTGAACAAAAATATAAATATAAAGAGGAATGCAAAACCGTCGATTTGAATTTTAGACCTCACTTCGCTCGGTCAATAAAGTCTATAGTTTCAATCAAATACCTTTAAAAGGTATTCATCTCTAAGGTCTTTGGTTTCAATATTTCGTTTTTTCAGTCATGGAATTATTATGCGTGCCCATCAGTTTCAATACTCTCACATTTAAAAAAACTAATTTAATAGGTGATTAAAAATAACCGAATGAACTAAATAATGCTGAAAATTTTTGATATTCTTGATAATAAAAAATTAATTACCATCAGATGGAAAGATTATCACAGAACTGGATGAATTATATCATAAATGGAATACAAATTCAAAGGTGAACAGAGTTAGTTGACATCAGTTACTTGTGGATGAGAAAACTTTGTGAGGTCTACTGTTCACAGAACTACTAATAGATGTATGTTGACTACTTACAATAGTCAGTATGCCAATAGTGTAGATATGCATTGCACTTGCTCTGAGTGAAGTCTAGAGTCAAGAGGATGGAGACTAGTCTGGAGGATGAAGACTTCCAAGAGTGAAACGTTGTTGTAGAAACGTGGAGAACGACTCTGACAGTAGGAGAATGGAAACCTCTCTTATGTGAAATCGTGACAATACAACTGATTGCTTGAACCAGTGAGAAAACAAATAGTTGTTAGAGCTCTACTGTATTGAATGCTTATTCCGATAAATATTGTATACGATTGGATATATTGTTCGCAGAGTATAGAAGTATATTTTTTAAACTCCAACACACCGATTTTCGCCGACACGACAACGTCAATCGTTTGAAAATTTGCAAATTTCATGTTTGAAGCTGCATAACTCAACCTGTATAGTAGCTGAGGACGCCAAATTTGGCTCCGAAATTTCTCAGGTAGAGCTCATTCTATGGTGCAAATTTCAGCCAAATCTGAAATACTTTTTTTTACTGTTACAAAATGCACGATGGTTTCTCTCATTTTTTTGTGAAAAAAATCGCTCAACCTTCATGACCGTTTACTCTTTGATGCGAGTAACACGAATCTGGAATACAATTTGCAAAATTCATTACCGTTCATCGAATATGATGAGTATTTAAGACTATTTGTCTTTAAAATTGACCGAGCATGCATCTCCCCGACATGAGCAAAAAAGTTGTTTAAAGTCTCTGGATCAATATTAATTTCTTCACTTTCTACAGACTTTTCGTTTATGATTCCATCTACTTTTTTCCAAAGTTTTTTAGGATTACCTTTGCAATTGTTTATTTGATTCTTCCAATAAATTTCCTTAGCAATTTTTATTTATTCATCTAGTATTTTCCTATACTTCAAGTCTTGCATTAGTTTCAAATTGAGTGGTTCTTTTTTAGCCGTTTATACATTTTATCTTTAGTATTTATCGATTTTATAAGTCCAGGAAAAATCCATGGATCTAATGGTCTACTTTCATGGGATATAGATATTTCCTGAGTAGCCAGTTGGATATGGTTGGAAATAATATTTAGATGTTGTACAGAAACATCAGTACTGTCAAAACTATTATGAACAATTTGAGACCAGGTTTTAGTGCTCAAACTTTCTCTCAATTTAGCGTAATCTATCTTTTTGATTTTCTTAGGACACTCCTGACAACATTCCCTTTTTAGCCTATGTGAAGCGAAATATATGATCTATACAAGACATTGGGAATTCTGTGACACTGGTATTACCATTTATTAGAGTTCTTAAACCATTTTTACTCAAAATATAAATGTATTCAGCAACAAATCTATCAAAGTGATTCAAGTTTAAATTCGAATCACCACCGGATCTCGAAAACGGCTCTAAAGATTCTCACGGAATTCAGAACATAGTAGGTTTATAATAATAAAGATTCGATTGCACTAGGTCTCATCCCTGAGAAAACTCGCTGAAGGACATTAGAAGGATAATAATTATTATTCATCCTTGGAAAAACAGATGATAATAATTATTTCCTACAGATTCCTTGAAAAGTGTCCATTTCTGCACTGATTGCAGGTTGCAAAGAATCACTTTTCCGCACTAGTGCGCAAAGTGAGTACTTTGCGTACTCCAGATTTGCAGCATGACAAAGCAAAATAGTTAGTAGGTTATATGGAGCACCAGTGCAGCAAAATCAAAATTAAATTGGTAATATTCATAGTAAGGCCCACGTTATAATAGCAGTGGAGAACAGCGTTGCCTATTTATTATGTGCCTTGATTATAGTCATTTCAATGCTTACATAACATAAACCTCCTTCAAGCAGTCACATAAATTTTCAATTGAATTACTAATCATTATAATTCAATTATTATTATTCAATTTTAAATAAATTAAGGTTTTTATTAATAATAAAATTACACAGAAAAACATTTTATGGATTTCAGGGAATTTTACCCATAATTACCCACTTTTCATATTCAATGGTAACTGTAGGAAAAATTTAATGTGAAATACGTGCGCAAAGTTCGTTTGCTGCACTCAAGAAACCATTCCGCCCTCGCCTACGGCTCGTGCATAAACGTTTCTTTCGGTGCAGCAAACTGTCACTTTGCGCACTAGTTGCACAAATAACTATTTCGTCTTCTGTTGGTGATGGAAGTGAGTGAGCGAGTTCATGTGTGTGGGACTGTGTCAAAATCATGACTCAGCTGTTGAACTTTTTTAATCAGTTGGATCCTTTTTTAAGGAGTTGGCAGGACTGCCAGGTGTAAATAGATCGTACTCAGTATTGCTCCGTGGTTTTTTAGTAAATTCTGAAGTTTTATTGTATATTGTAGGCTATACAGTGGTCAGTGTTATCATACAAGTGTTTTTCCATCCTTACTTACGTGAAAGTGAATTTTCGTAACATTCAGTATCGTGGTTTCATAGCGTATTGCTCGTCTCTGTATGCAGGTGAAGAGTTTTGTTATTGAAAGTCACAGTTATAGAAGATAAACAGTTACGAACGGGTCTGCTGATAATGGAACAGCACCCACACTTCACACTATCAACAAGCTATACTGACAGGAAAATCTCTATCTTGCAGTTGTTCAAAATAATTTTACTTTCCCGGTATGCAGGCTGGCCAGTGTAACGTTCTCTGGTCAAAAATTCCCAATTAAGATCGTCGATTCAGTTCTGAAATTTTACTGGTGAAGCCAGCTGGTGTTGACATTGAACTTTATCAAAGCAACACTCTCGAAAGAAATATGCGCGGTTTATTTTGAAATGCTCTTCACATTATAATTTCTGAACTACATCCTTTCTCTCTCAAACCCTCAATAAAATAACCCTCTGTTATTCAGGAGCTTACCGTTTCTCGCCCAAAAACGCCTTGATAGCTCTCTGGGCATTCCTTAATTTTCCTCTGTCTCTATTCCTGATAAAATAAATGATCGAGTGTTTCAAAAGTAATTAATTTAAATATTAATTCCAATCATTTGTATTCAAAATGGTTTCTTTAATAATAAGTAAAACAAATAAAGGAAATCCGAAGTTGATTTATGATAAATATGATTACAGAAAAGGTACCGCAAGGGCATCAGGTGACATTTTGTGGCGATGTTTGGACAAGGCTTGTAAAGCGCAACTAGTGACTGATAAATTAGTAGATGTCATAGTTGATCTATCATCTGCTAATCATAGTCATCCCGTTCCAAGTTCCACAAATGATTCTATCTCAAGTGCTTACTGTTCTATTCCAAATATGACAAATAAGGATAAGAGTATTCTGATCAATAAATTATCTATAGATGAAAGAGACAACAATTTGGAGGGAATCGAACGAAATGAACAAAGTTCAATGGTTAAGGAGTTAATGCTCCAAAGGGACAACCTGTTAATGGAGAATGAGCGCTTAAGGACTCAATGGGATGATGCAATCGAGAGGTCTATGTCGAATGACATCAGAATACTGGAACTGACTACAGAGAAACAAACCAATGAGGTGTCTTCTCAAACTGATGAAAATATAGGTTTTGTTGAATCACAGATTGCATCACTAAACAACCAATTGGCATCCATGTCGACGACAATTGAAGTATTAGAGGCCGACAATAAGACGCTATGGGATGAATATTTGTTGTCTACAGAGGAGGCAAAGAAATGGAGAGAGATGTACTTAACTTTGTCAGAGTCCAGGTCTAGTGATAATAATTCACGATTCGAAAACCTTATAGATCGGTGTGATGATCGTAATAAGGGTGAAAAGGGTCGAAAACATCGGGGCAGAGTAGAGAAGACTGTCATTAACTCTAATATAAAATCAACCTATGCGAATATGAACATCTACAGTGACAGAGTCATGGTAGGAGTATCCCACTCTTGATCAACTCCATATCACCAAATTTAAATGTTTATGGATGTATAAAGTCCGGTGCAAAATCTAAAGCTATCCTGGAGAGCTGTGTTGAACAATGCGAATCATTCACAATAAAAGATACAGTGGTTATAATAAGTGGTACGAATGACGTTTCGTGCAATGAAGCAAAAAATGCAGTGAAATCAATAAAACGAACGATCAACAGCCTTCAAGACACGAATGTTATTATCGCTAACCTACCGCATCGTTTCGATCTGAGGAACAGTTCATGTGTAAACGTCGAAATAGATAAAACGAATGAACGAATTAATGACTTGTCAATGCGTTTCAACAATGTTAAGATTTTAGATTTAAGTAGGACTAGTAGAGACATGCACACAAAACATGGGCAACATTTAAATTTAAAAGGGAAAAAATATGTTCGAGATGAAATAATTAGACTAAGCGAAATGTTCCATAATAATGATAATAATCAGGTTATTGAATCGTGTGACGGGCATTATGATGATGGGGGACATTTCTTATGGTCTTTGATGCAAGAAACACGAATCTGGAATCATATTTTCAAAATTCCTCACCGTTCAGGAGATATGACCATTTTAAATTCGAAAATTTGATGTTTGACGCTTCTTTTTCTTCTTCTTCTTCTTCTTCTTCTTCTTCTTCTTCTTCTTCTTCTTCTTCTCCTTTTCCTCCTTCTTTTTCTTCTCCTATTTCAAAAACCGGGTTTTCCAAGATTTTCCAAAAAACGGCTTCAACGATTCTGATCAAATTTATACTTAAAATAGTCATTGATAAGCTCATTATTTTGCTGTCACAAGCTGGCTCAGATCTTAGAATAGTGTAGACTTGAGATGCGCGTGAGCACAACTGACAGGTGGTCAATTTTCATAACGGCAAGGAAAGTTGTGTGAGTGCGCCACACCAGATTTTTGTATTATCAATGACGTTCATCATTTTCTCAAAATCAACTTTCATTCTAGTATTAGAGTAGGAGATTCAAGCTCTATTATTCACTCTTCACTTGATAAGAAGTATTCTTGATTATTATTATTGGGGAAAGTTTGAGGAGGAGGAGGAGGAGTAGGTGAAGGAGTAGGTGGAGGAGTAGGGTGAGGAGGAGGAGGAGGAGAAGTAGGTGCAGGAGGAGGAGAGGATGAGAAGTTGAAGGAGGAGTAGGTGGGTGATGATGAGGAGGAGTAGGTGGAAGAGGAAGAGGAAGAGGAGGAGGAGGAGGAGGAGGAGGAGGAGAAGGAGTAGGAGAAGGTGTAGGAGAAAGAGGAGGAGGTGGAGGAGTAGTGGAGGAGGAGGATTAGTTGGGGGAGGAGAAACAGTAGGGTGATTGATTGATTGATTGATTGATTGAGTACTTTATTTATGTAGATTACAATATATACTGTTTTATACACTGTAATATTACATTTTTTCTCACATTGGAATCGAATCTTCAATTCGAGATCTATGAAACTTTATAGTAAATATCAGAATCATCGATATACGGACAAACTTTTTGACTGAGAATTTTTTATCGTAAATGATTGTTGCATTGTTCCATGGTGTCACCGAGGCTGGGTTGACAGAATTGAAAAGATAAATAGTTTATTTAAATCGAGATGATATATAAAAATTTAAAATAACAGTTTCAAAATAAAGTTTTATTGAGAATATAAAATGTGAATTCTAAACTTGTAATTTATAAATTTTTTGGTGACGTGTCCGTGACATCGACACTGATTTTAAGATGTGGCCAATAGCCACTGTTTTTCAACTATAAACTGGATAAGTACTTAGTTCGTAGTTACTTTAGATGCTTAGGCTTGTAAGATATTGTTCTTTGTGTATTTATGTAGTATATTGCCAAAATTCATCTGAAGATTATAAGTTCATTTACTCTGAAAATTGGATTTCTCATTCATAGGCGATAGATCCATTCATAGTTTATCAAGAATCTATTACATTGGAGCCGACAACTATCCTTAGGTTAATAGGTGTGAAATGCTATCCAGCCGATTTAGGAGAAATTGGTAGCTCGGCAAATGTTACCCCTGTGGTGGGACCGAATTACAAAATAAATATGTCCCAAATGGTACGCCCTGGTGTGGGACTCAAACTACAAAATATATCCCTGGTTATAAAAAAATATTGGTAGGATAGATATCTTGATGAATTATGAATGGGAGATGCTGCTAAGTGGGAAATCGGTTCGAGAAAGTTCAGGTTCTAATGAGTAAATATCTTTTACGCAGTAGCAAGATGGAGAACAATAAAAATAATGAAGTTTTATCCAGTGAAAACATTCAAAACTTAGATGAAGAATCACAAGATTTAGACCTAACCTTAAACAATGACTCAAACGATAGTGTAGTTGTAAGTGAAAACGTTTCAAATGTAACAATTCATGAGAAAGTAGTAGAAATATCAAATGAAACAAGTATGGTAGGAGCTAAAAATGATACAAATCTTATAGCATTCCTAACACAAAGGTTTGATGAGCAAAATGCTAAGTTTGATGCTAGGTTTGATGATATGAAGCAAGAATTTGCTAGCATACGACTAGATCAGGTTAGTACAAAGCGGGAGATAAAAGAGATAAATGATACATTAAGTAAAAATCACAAAGAAATAGGTCATCTACAGCAGAAAACTAATGATCTTGAAACATCAATGTTAGATGTAGAAAAATCAATGCAAAACAAAATCATTCAAGTTTCTGATAGGGTCAATGAGGTTAATGAAAGAGTAAATAAAAATAAGATCATAGTTGAGCAACAAAATATGACACAAAATGCTATCAATGCAGAAAATAATGAAAGTATTAAGCATGTTGAAAAAGAGGTTGTAGAATTAAACGAAAAAGTAGACAAGGAAATCAAGGTATTATCCTCTTTGAAAATAGATTGTCAAGAAAATACAGCTGCTATAACTGAGGTTAGAAAAAACATAAATAAAATTAACATGTCAACAAAACCGATGTGTAATCATACTGGTAACAATAGTAATTTCGATAGGTTTGAATTCCAAATGCAAATTGACAAAAAGAATCCAATGCATTTCTTAGTAAACTTGACCGAGTATCTTGAGAGAAATGAAATCACAAACTGGATCAAAATTAAGGGTATTTTGGAAAACAATTTTAATTCAAATTTTGCTCATCGTGATTGGTGGATTTTCATCCGTTTTGATGTAAATAACTTTGAAGAATTAAAGAGAAATTCATTGCTAGAATGTGGTCAGACGACATTCAGTCATCTGCTATAAATGATTTGAGATTTGGAAAATATAAGACAAACTTATCTAAGAATCTTACTGAGTATTATATTTCTCGTTTCAACATTGCTAAGAATCTAATTCCAGCCTTAGATAAAGATACTATTTTCAAGTTTTTGAAAGGTCATTTTGATGAAACCATATCTACAGCTGCTATTATTCGTAACATTAAGACTAGTGATGAGTTTATTTGTTTGTTGAATGAGTTTGACAATACTGACACTTACAAAGTAAACAGACAAATGCCCCGTGATCATAACAATGCTCAAGCTGGAGGTCAAAATAAAACAATAAGTTTTCATCAGAGTGAACATAGGGATGATAGAAATAGATCTCAGAATTCAAATGGGTGTGATGTTTCATGATAATAATAAGCAGTATCAAGGAGGTAGGAATTATTCCCAAAATCGACGTTACCAAAATGGACCAAACAATAATGGTCATAGAGATCAAAATTTTCAGCATAATTTCAGAGATAATAGAAATCATCAACTTGTGAATTCGAATCAATCAAATCCAAATCGACCAGCTAACAACTACCAGTTAGATTTCAGCTTCCCACCGCCAGGTTATATGCCTGCTCAAACTTCAAATCAGACAAATGCAAATCGTCCAAGACATAATGATCCTTTAAACTAATATTGGGACGACGAAACGACAGCCCTGCTCTCCCAGTTAAGGAAAGGTCAAATTTTGATATAACACTGTAGACATGAATAAAATAAATTTTGATTCTGAAACTTCAAACAGGTTTGAAGTAAGAAAGCCAGAATTAATCAGTCAAATTCATGTGCAAGAAAATAGTTATAAGAATTTAAGTAATGAAGTAATGCCTAGTTATCAAGAAAGTCATATTAAAGCATCAAGTGTAAATATGGTACATACTCCAGAAATTTAGGTAGATGAAGCTATGAGTAAATCTGAAACTGTTTGTCAAGAAGAACCATACATGATAGGTTGTATTTTTAATGAACTATTGGAGGAACAAGAGAATACTCCACCTACTGGATATGATTTAGCAGAAATAGAAGTACAAATTTTCAATAAGAAATATCAAATGATTATTGACACTGGGTCTGAGGTAAATGTAATTAATGAGAAACTTGTTGATGAAATGAAGAAAAACAATCTCAAGTTGAACTTAGTACCAGCTCCTAATGTAAGTATAGTTGTAGCTACTGGTATGAGACATAAGAAGGTAAATAAACAGATTATGTTAGAAGTATTTTTTGATCAGTTGGAATTGCCAATAGTTTTTCTTATAGTTCAAGATTTAAATGTAGATATTTTGGTGGGTTGTGATTTCTTAAAAGATGCTGGAGCAATTATTGATTTTAATCAAAATATGATATCATTGAAAGATTGTTGTTTTCCATTTATAAAAAAGGATACCTTGAAGTACAATAGACTTTTTCATGTTAACATAGTAAGAGACCAAGAAACGTTTGATACTTTATGGAATCAGCAGATTTATAATTTAAGATTCCAGCTAAGCGATGAATCTCCTGAATTGGTAAACATGTTAATTGAAGTATTTGAAAATAACAAAGATATTTTCTCTGATAGTCCTGGATCTGCCAAAGACTATTTATGTCAACTTAAAATGAAAGATGAGGCAGACATTCAGTTTCTGGAATAAAATCAACTTCGCCGAATTTCTCTGGATTGTAAGGGAAAATTCCAGC
>NW_024091347.1:0-22024 GCF_014356525.2 Nilaparvata lugens | reverse complement strand
CTATCTCTTTCTCGCTTTGCTCTGATGCCAGATCGTCTTTAAAAAATGTAGAATTGATAATTTATTAACAAAATATTTCATCTTAATTATGAAATTCATTATGAAATTATTTAAAATATAATTTCACTTTTGAACAACTAAATTACGACATAGCAGTCAGGTATTTATAAATAAAAGCTATTAGCTTCTACTCACATTAGTGGAGCGCTTTCGGACACTAGGCCCTCATCAACACTGGTTGACACTTCCGTTATGGAATACATATGGCTAGTAAGCAGCGTGGTTTGTGGGAGTGGCGGGATTTTTTGAATGGTTGGCGGGAATGTTTGAATTTGTAGGTTATTGATTTGAAATTGAAGAGCTGTGTGATTTCAACTCAATAACCTACAAATTCAAACATTCCCGCCAACCATTCAAAAAATCCCGCCACTCCCACAACCCACGCTGCTTACTAGCCATATGTATTCCATAACGGACGTGTCAACCGTGTTGATGAAGGGCCTAGTGTCCGAAAGCGCTCCACTAATGTGAGTAGAAACTAATAGCTTTTATTTATAAATACCTGACTGCTATGTCGTAATTTACTTGTTCAAAGTGATTATTAACAAGCACTTCGTAATGGGCACAAACATTGAAAAAATAATTTCTTGCTTAACTAGAAAAAAAAATATACTCGATGCAACAGACAATGAACTCAGTAAAATTAAAAAATCTATAAAATTAGGGACACTATCTCCAAAGTTGTTGGTACCACTGTATTTAGATGAAAACGGTAGGGGTCACGAAATGTGTGTGCAGTGGCCAGCCAGCTAGATTGCGTCATCGCCACCAACCGAGGTTATCAACACCTATTGCCAATTTATGAAACTTATTGTTAAAAACAGATGATTGGATATAAAATGACGTCAGCTACACCGGAAATTTAGCACAAACATGCGCGTGACACCTACCGTCTTCTTCTATATTATACCGTGGTTGGTACAACTATTAAACCCGTTTAATCATTCCCGCAAGGGAGTCCCCACCTACAAAAGCCATACGAATTTACTTTTTTATCATTGTATGGTCGCACTCATTATGATTTGCTTCAATTGAGTCAGCTGATGGTTTAAAGTAGCATTAAAGGCCGGTTTCCGAGCTCGGCATTTAGTCAAGTTCTACACTTTAAACAGCTGGAGTCAGAAAATTTGTCTTTCCGAACCGGGGCGTAGTCGCAGTAAATAGTTACACTAGTAGTTCTGTGAACAGTAGACCTCACGCAGTATTCTAATCCACAAGTACCTGATTGAAACTATAGACCTTATGGAAATACAGCAATAGACTGGCTTCTCCACACATCTGTGTAATCACTTGTCAGCTGATTTATGATGAATAATTGTATAGTCTGATTTTTACTCTAATATTGGCGTATGAAGGAGGCTCCTTTTTCCTTTTATATTATCCTTGAAATGCAAAATTTCCAAAAAAACCTTGTATATACGTCGACGCGCAATTAAAAAAGGAACATACCTGTCAAATTTCATGAAAATCTATTACCGCGTTTCGTCGTAAATGCGCAACATATAAACATACAAACATTTAAACATTAAGAGAAATGCCAAACCATCGACTTGAATCTTAGACCTCACTTCGCTCGGTAAACAAAATATAATTGATTATTTTAAACGAGAATGAACCGTAAATATTACATCAATAAACTTGTATCAGCTACCGTCTATAGAAAGCATTGACAAGAAATTGAGGATCGGCAACGTTGTTCTCCTATCTTTGACCACTGCCATTATAACGTGGACCTCACTGAAGCTCTGAGGTAAAGAATTGTTCTCAACGGAGGAAGACTATGCATATAATGTGATTACGTTCTCTATAGTCATTAAATTTCTTGAATCTTGTCTTTCTATAGAGAGGTCCACGTTTTAATGGCAGTGGAGCAAGATAGAAGAAAAGCGTTGCCGATTCTCTGCCTTGCCACTTCCTTCTATAGAAGATCACTAATACCGGTATATTTTATATTGACTGTTCATTCTTGTTGACCGAGCGAAGTGAGGTCTAAGATTCAAGTCGACAGTTTTTGCATTTCTCTTCACGTTTATATGTTGCGCATTTAAGGCGAAACGCGGTAAAAGATTTTCATGGAATTTGACAGGTATGTTCATTTTCAAATTGTGCGTCGACGTATATACAAGGTTTTTGGAAATTTTGCATTTCAAGGATAATATAAAAGGAAAAAGTAGCCTCTTTCATATGCCAGTGAAAATCAGACTATAGAATTATTCATCATAAATCAGCTGTCTAGTGGACTATAATACTACCTGTTCAAAAACACCAAACATTCTTGAAAATGTATCTTTCCATAAGCTGAGGCCATGATTCATTTAGAGTTATATTGATAGAAAACATTGTTTTACATTTTTCTTTTCGAATCTGATGATTAAAATTGCTACAAATATTATTGAAAAGAAATTGATTTCTAAAATCATGAAAAGTGAGAAATGAAGTTTGTAGGAAATCAGTATTATGGTAGTTTACTTTGTTAATTTCAACACACCGATTTTTCGCCGACACGACAACACATAATGCTCTCTGATGGGTAGATTGAGTTGGCGTATTGACGGCAGCCAGACCTGATAACAGCGCTCACACTCACATTCCGGGACGACATGTCACGGTACGATAGGACAGAAAGCTCTACGTTTATTTAGGATTTTTTCTAGACATTTTAAATTGATAAATTATTTATTTATTTTTGAGAAAACAACAACCAATGTAACCATAGAGAAACAATAGCATAAGTAGATATCCCATGGTATAGGGCGTTTATGTCGCAGCTTTTACTGTTATCTCAAGCCGATAGTTCATGTAATTCTTTCCCGTGAAGCTGTGTGACACTGGTAGTCTCTCATATTGTGCCGTTCATACACTCTCACGCCAACAAAACAGTAAAATTCGAAAACAATCAACAGTAATCGGCTTGAGATAACAGTAAAAGTTGCGACATAAACGCCCTATACCATGGGATATCTATTAACGCTATTGTTTCTCTATGATGTAACTTACAGAGCGCGAGGTCTACTGTTCACAGAACTACTAGTAAAAAATAATCAATTATATTTCATTCGCCTAGAAAATATATTTGATAATAAATGTTCATGACTTAGATTGAATATTTTGTCAAATTAATTATATTTCTACATAGTTGAAAACGATCAGGCAAAGTTGCGGAGGTGGAAAAGGATAGTGCTATTCGTTTGTCTAATAACAGAGAAGGATAGCAACATCAATTTTGATCAAATACATGTCATTATTACGCGGTCCTCACTGTACTCTCATGATACTCTCAAGTTGTTATTATTAGGCCTAAGTACTTACCAAACGCATCTTCATCAGGATCTCCCGAGTAATATTCCAGTACCGTTCTGTATACAACATAGCCCAAAGCTTTGTACATGGCTATGGCGTTCTTGTTGCTAACTCGCACGAAAAGGTCGACAAAGTAACATCTTTTCCTAGAAAAAAATAAAAATTTTAATATGGAAAAATGATGGAATTAATAGAGAATGCATTTATTCAAATGCTAATTAATATATCATTATTATTTAACGAAAATCCTAAATAAATGCTGTAAATCACCCCGAAGACTTCTGCTACTGCAGACATTGACAACAGGGTTAACAGCTAGATGGAAATTCGATGAGAACTACTATCCAAAAATTTTATCCAAAAACCTCCCAATTGCTAGTCAGGAATGCTTACCCATAAATGCTAGCAATTGGGAGGTACCGGGTTCGATTCCCGGGCTGGCTACTAATTTTTGGATAGTAGTTCTCATCGAATTTCCATCTAGCTGTTAATCCTGTTGTCAATGTCTGCAGTAGCAGAAGTCTTCGGGGTGATTTACAGCATTTATTTAGGATTTTCGTTAAATAATAATGATGGAAAAATGAATTTTATTCCCACCATAACAAACAAAGAAATTCCACAAACACTTTTTAGAAATTAACTTACCACTCTACATGAAGTAAGGCTATTGTAATTGAACAAAACCAAAAAGAAACAGAACATTTAACAGAAATTAGGAAAAACCTGCAAAGACAAGCCTGAGCGCAGGAAAATATAATAGTAATAATAACTTTATTCTCGCAAAGAAAAAAAAATTAATTACAGAAAATGTAAAAAAATATATACATTAAAAATTATATTATTATAGTTTGAGGGTTATGGAAAGGAGATGAGGCCGCGCTAACTATCCTCTGGGGTATCGCTCCAAAAAGGTTCACCCTCCAACTCTCGACTAGCATACTTTATTGTCCTCTGAATCCGCTTCATTACCCTCATTAGTGGCCCCGTGTGCTTTATTGAAGGCAATTCTAGCAGGTAGCTGGTAGCACCAACTTATCTATCACTTTGCACCTTACATCTGTTACTTGTATTTTCAACAATTATTGAATCGAAATCAGTGATCAAGTACTTGTAATCTTGTTATTCCCAATGGCTCATTTGATAAGAGCTCACAGAATAAGTTGAGTTGAATACAATTATCATCGAAATTAATTATGATTTTTGGCGTCCTTTAAATTCTATTAGATTGAACATAATATCTATGTAATGTGTTTAGTCTCATCATTTACACTAAATATGGTCTTAGATTGACTGTAATTGTTAATGTCATCGATAGTAATGTGTGTGTTATCCAATCACTGTAGGCTAATAATATCGAGTGACCTGGCTGGCTCAGGTCTGGTGCCAGAGTTTTCAGGTCGCAACTGATCAATTTCAGGGCCTCGGACATGACCTAACGACTACTTTTTGGTCAGCCCGGACCGACGACTTAACGTGTCCATCCGAAACACGGGAGTAGCCCGTGATAAATATCTTGCCCTGAGATATTATTATTATTACTGTAGGCTACTACCGTACTGAGGCTACTACCAGACTGGTCCACCAATATATTCCTCGGAGTGGGAGACTTGTGATTGCCAATACAATAGGCCACGAAAATGTCGAAATTTGATAACAATAGACTACTGCTGAAGGTCCACTAGAACCCCTTTCTGTCCATCCATTGTTTTCGGCGGCCCCGTCTCGTTTCCAAAACCCTATTTTTTATACTTTAAGGGCCGGTTTCCGAGCTCGGGATTTAGCTAAGTTCTAGACTTCAACTGGCTTTAAACTCTGGAGTCAGAAAATTGGCTTTCCGAGTCAGAGCGTTAACGTAGTTGAGGACTTAAATAGACTCTGGAGTTTAGAGATCATGTTAGACCCTGGAGTTTATAATTTCGCTTTATGAGTGAAGGTATTATAAGTTCAGGACTTAAATTAGATTCTCGCCTCTTTCCGATTCAAGGATTTATCAAAAATCGTTAAGTCCAGGACTTAAAACAGCGTGATTTTAAACCCTCGACTGGGGTAGGGTTTAAATCCAAGTTCTAGACTTAACTGAGCAAACACAATTCAGTTATTGTTTTGGAGTAGATAAAAAGCCAAATAGATATCATGGAATACCTAAATTATTTGGATTAGTCTATCTAAATTCATAATTTATAGTTTGCAAGTTCATTTTGGAATAAAATTGTATCAGAAATATGCGTAAAAAACTAACCTCATTTATGACTGTGACATAACCTAAAAATGTTCAAGCAAATTAATACAAGGATTGCCTTGGAATTTGTATTCCAATCTGAATGTTATTATTCAATGTCATATTCAACATATTAATAATAATAACAATAATAAATTATTACTCCAGTTTTTTTCAAAACAAATACGTTTTCAAACTCAATAGCCTAATGAATTTTTTATTCCAAAATCACTGGTTAGGATCAATGATAGCATAACGTAAAATGAAATGTCTATTCATTCACCTTTCAAAGGCTTTGCTTTGAATAGGCCTACAAAGAAATCGAAACGTATTTTTACAATATAGTTTGGAGAGCATGCTCATTTGAATTGTCCCGCTGTAATCAGCTGTTTCCGTTTTGCTATAATGCCAACAATACAACAGCAAAATATTGTGAATTTCCCTCACGTTTACTGCGTTAAAGTCCTGGACTCGAATAAGTCGAGAACTTGATAGACTCCGGAGTTTAGAAGATAAAATCGTGACTCAGAAAGTCAATTTAGACCCGAGAGCTTATTTTAGTCCTGGACTCTGTAAGTCCAGAACTTATAGATCCCGAGCTCGGAAACCGGCCCTAAATGAATATTGTGAATTAATGGAGTAGAAAAACAAATGAATTGATTAATAAATACAGAAAAATACCCACTTTTCGGAGACAACCTCCAGCGAAGTCATAAGGGTAGCAGCCAACCCCAACCGTCGGTAGTAGGGGGAGACAGTGAGGGCAGTCACGTGACCATGCCAGTTCTCCCCGTGCCCCTCCGATTTTCCCATTATGTAGCCCATGATCTCTCCACTGGCAGATTCGGCCACTAGGAAGTACTCAGGCCAATGGGCCAGGTATTGCATGTAGAATGACAGACCGTACTGGTGGTGATCGGTCAAGGAACAATCAAGCAGTGAATTTACTAGAGACCAGAATGAATCCGTCAATGAATTTACTAGAGATCAATGAGTTCAATAGATATAAATGAATAATTCAATGAATTTACTAGATATTGTGGCGAATCATCTGATATTTGCCACCTGTGATTAGTGATGTGGATCGGAAATATTCCCAGTGGGAAGGAACTTATGATTTGGCAATATTTCCGGGAATATTTCCGAGGCCAAGAAATTTTGGGAATTTATAGGAACTTAAGGGAATTTATAAAATTGTTCTAAAAATGATTGAAATTGATCAATCCACTCATATTTTACATCAATATAATCAATAATTCATCATTCTATTTGATATTGATCAAGCTCAGCCACATTTTACATTGATATAATAAGAAAATCATCATTCTTTGAGCCTGTTTTTGCTCACTCACTGTCTTTTAAATACTCGTAAATTCCAGTCAATGAAAGTTTATAGAGGGAAAATTTTGGAACACAATTTTTGACCCCGTAGCTCTTTCAATAGTAGTAAGGGGGTAAACATATCAAAAGTCCTCACTCCTACCCCTGTGCTAAGGTGGTGGGGGTGGTTTGAGTGTGCCATATTATATTTTTTGCATATATCTCGAACAATACGCGCATTTTGGAAATGTTTGTCGAACACAATCATAACATTAAAACTTGCAAATTATCCTACAAGTTTCATTTCCAACATTTTTCCATATCTCTCATACTTTTCTAGAGCTCTCTAAGGTATCACATTTTGAAGGCTCCGATTTTTTCATATTTTTGGCCTTATAACTTTTTAACGATTCATTGAAAAAATCTGTGCTGATCATGGGCTCATAGAGCATTATATTATCTTCAATTTCATCTATAGTCTTATAGTCTATAGGTCTATTCTCTATAGGTTTTCATTATTTCACGCATCTCCCAACGATTGTTGCAGCCGTGTGTTGAGTGTTGAATCTTCAGTTCAACAACAATAGATCATTGTCAGGGAAATTGGGAGGGAATGTTTGGAACACAATATTTGGCTTCGCAGCTTTGTTTGAACTAGTTAGAAGGTGAACTTATCAGAAGTCCTTATCCCTACTTCTTGAGCTTAAGGCTGTGCAAATGCTAAAAATAAACTTTCTACTGGTGATATTTTTCAAAGTTTTTAGATTTTTATAGTATCAAGCTATCAAAATGAAAAAGTTTTCTCATGGAAACATTTTTTCCCCATCATTACTTTTAAGATATGAGCGCCTAAAGTTTAAATTTTTGGGACAGAACATTTCAAATTCGGTAAGAGATAAATCCATGAGATTTATAGAACAGATTCTTCATGGTTTTGTTGATCTAGTAAACCAAAAATTTTCTGAAAATATCGATTTTTGAAAAAGTTATTCAATTTACCAAAAATGGCCAAAATACCCTAAGGTGGGCCGTCCATTGGAACCGTTTTCGTCCGAACTAGTATCGGCCGAAAACTACCGAACTCGTCCGAACGATCCCTCAACAAAGAACAAAACTCATCAACTTTTCATTGTCCTTAGTTAAAACTTTATAAAATAGAACTAGTTCAAAAAACAAAAACAGACAAGACTGTGAAACAATTATAGGTTAGGAACTTTGTTGTCTCAGCTCGACTAGTTAGTTCGGCCGGATAGAGCTGGAAAATCCCATTCAATTTGTATCGAAAAATTGATCGGCCGGAGACGGCCGTATGAACCTGTTGCAATAGACGAGCATCTATTCCTTTCTTTGTTGGGGGATCGTTCGGACGAGTTCGGTAGTTTTCGGCCGATACTAGTTCGGACGAAAACGGTTCCAGTGGACGGCCCACCTTAGGGTATTCCGACCGTATTCAACCGATCAGTTCGGCCGAATATGGTCGTCCATTGGAACCGTTTATGTCAATCTAGTTCATTAGTTGGCTGGTTGCCAATTATTGAATTAACTAATATCATAGCCACCAAAATTGTCCATAAACAATCATTATATTGATATTCTGAAAATTGAAACAAATATCCACTAAATTAGTTATTCATGACGATGATCTTTTGTCTGGCATATCCCACAATGGAACATGCTCTTGAAACAAACCGATCAACTCTTCATTGTCCATAGTTACAACTTAATAAAACAGAACAGCTTCAAAAAACAAAAACAAACAAGACTGTGAAACAATTTTAGGTTAGACACTTTGTTGTCTCAGGTCGACTAGTTAGTTCGGCCGGATAGAGCCGGAAAATCCCATTCAATTCGTATAGAAAATTGATCTGCCGTGCACGGCCGTAGGAACCTGTTGCAATGGACGAGCATCATCTATTCCTTTCTTTGTTCGGACGAGTTAGGTAGTTTTCGGCCAATGCTAGTTCGGAAGAAAACGGTTCTAGTGGACAGCCCATCTTATGGTCCAGTTGAAGATTGAGAAAATAATCAATTTAGAGCTGGAGTCTTTGATAAAAGGCCGACATATTTTCAGATTTATAAAGACTTATAAATGGTTTATTGATTTGACTTAGGTTCTGTAGAATGAATGAGAGATATAAAACATTATTCAGAACCAATGAATATTTTTCAAAAAATAATGAAAGCATAAAAGGATACGGTCTCCGTTAGTGGATCAAGATTTCTGAAACAAAAAGAGAATGCTGTTATTAATTTGTTATATTACCAAAAACATTAAATGGTCGATTCATAATAGATATTGAGGCTCATATTATATTCATAATATGCCACTATGATAGTGTCACTTATAGCTACTATAATAGTCTCAGCAACCGGTGGGTCTCAAAGCAAAGTGTCTTGGCTAGTATAAGAGCTTTTGTTCTTATTGCACTCACTACACAAGTGTTTTGGAATGGATAAAAGTTGGCTCAAAATTTAGGAAGAGCAATTGGAACACTCACATTGAACGTAAGACCCTGGTGTCTTACTTGGTTTGCCAGCATGGAGCCAATTGTGTACACCAGTGAGACGACACCAGGGAGATGACACAAGGACACCAGTGTTTTAGTGGTGTCCCAGAGTGTTTCAGATTCGGCATTCGGCCGCCTATGGTTGCTCTCTAGCGACCCACTGGCAGCCGAGACTGAAGGCTGAATTTAATCCAAGCTCAAATTTTAGAAAATTTTGCAAATTAGAAATCAATAACTTAAGTCTACAAGTTAAGTCTTTAAAATAATAATTACACTTATAGGATAGACACGTTTATAACTCTTGCTCACAGTCATCTAAGTAAGAGTTATAGTCATTATAAATTACACATTATCATATCTTATAGAACGAATATATATAGAAGTAAGATGTAATATTCCAATAATTTGACTTTCTAATTTTTTTATATATTATTCAAGAGTGACTAACATCATAGTCTCTGGGATCCTGAAATCTATTGCAATTGATTTTCAAAAAGCTCATAAAAATACTGAATTCAAAACTTACACAGCATTATATTTCAATAAATCATTGCAGGTGAATGGCCGTAGAGTAGTCATAATATTTTATTTGAAAAGAATGATATTATAAAAATACTATCAATAAATTATTGTGCATTCATGAAGTATCAACATAACCTAAAAGCTAAAACCTGGGAACAAGGACCGTATTGCGCATGCGCTATAGTGAGGTCCACGTTATAATGACAGTATTTGATGAACTTTGGTTTTGCTATCCTTGTCTATCATTCGACAAAGTCGGTGGTACTATCCTTTTCTAGATCAACAACGATGCCAATTATGTTTATGACAGTGTAGAAATATAATTAATTAATGCAGAGAATCGGCATCACTATTCGTCTATCCTCATCCACTGCCATTATAACGTGGACCTCACTATAGTAACGGTTTTTCCCGTTCTATTCAGTCAGCTCTTTGAATGTAACGTTCTTTGTGATAACGGTTACCAAGCACTGTGACTGGAGCTGGCAGCTTTGCTGCCGCGAAAAGTTAATAAATAACTGTAATTAATAACAGTATTATATTATATAAATAACAGTTATAAATAAAACTATAGTCCAGTCAATATATACATAAAAAAGGGGGTGTGCTAGCAATTTACAATACAAATAAATTTTATTTCCATTAGTATAGAAATAAACAATCTAATCAATAAAATGTACATAATATTCAAAAATACAATATATGAAATTTACTACAAATACAAATAAATTGCATTTTTCCGGAAATTAACCTACTCAACTATGGGAAACCCATGTTCTAGAGCGGGTGTAGTAGTAATACAATTAAATTTAGAGTGGGGGTGCAAATACATTGGGTAAGTGAGCTCACATATTGTTCAAAATTATGTTTTCTATATCATGTCTTCCAGTTGTTGTGATACAGTTTTTAACGGCGCATTTAAATTTTCTTGAGTTTTCTATTATCTTGATGTGTACAGGAAGTAAATTGTGGAGTTTTGGTGCTAGGTGGTTGAAGTATCGTTGGTATGTTGCCTTCCTAGCCATGTTTGTGATAAGTAGGCTTCTAATTCTAGTGTTATGATGGTGGTTTCTATTTTGAAAGCTTTCTGTGTTCTTGTGCAGTCTGCAAAAATAATTTCTAGGGAGTAGGGTTGTCTTGCGTGGGTACACGCCACCTTAGTCCTCCAACACAACCAGAACCTAACAGGAGTGGACAGCAACTATCTCATCCATCGACACCGACACTGTACGCCAGCAACAGGGAAAGACTGTTTTGAAAGAGTCTCGAATTGGCGTGCGCGTTAGGCGCCAAAACCAGACACTTACATCTGTACAGAAACAACAAAGTCAGACACATCGAATCTCTGACACTTCCAAAACAAGACGGTCAGGTTATACTTCTTGGATGGACTGTACTATGCAGAGCTGTCTGGTTTTCAAACAATGGTCATTGTTCTGATGAATATCCACATGTAGGCTATTCTTAACAAGACCATTGACAATTTATTTCTGAAACCTATCACTCTTTTCTATCCCTCTTCTTAGTAATATCAGGTGATGACTTATCTTGTAACTGTATAATTCGTTATATATCACTCCTATTTTGTGCAGTTGTCTCTCTTTTCTGCAGTTATTTGGAGCTTAAATAATTGAACTATTAGTAAATTTCTTGACACAAAACAAAAATAGCTTCACTTAATAGTTCAATTGTCAAGATTAGTGAGTACACTGAAACTTCTCTATAATTCGTAGTTTTGCCATCAAAAACACTGTAATTAGTATTCCCATAAAGATAAATACACTAATATGCCATAGTAACTGATAACGCCAGTAATGAGTTCATCGAAAATTACACTACAGTAACTAATAACTCCAGTGATGAGGAGACCAAAAATCACATCAACTGATGAAGTGAATTGGAAAAAGGGTGTTGTGATTTATTATTAGTAAGCTGGAATATTAATTGCATGCAATTACCACAATTTATCCATTTATTCATAACAGCTAATGCTATTTAAGAATTATCACATATACTGTCCTTAATGCCCCGAATTCAGCTGATTAATATACAAATTTTACATCAACTCGCTTTCGTTAATGTCTGTCTGCCTGTCTATTGTTTGTTTTCAACATAGCCTACATGTATTAGATAATACAACTTGTGATAGCAATACCTTTAACGTTATATATTCACACTAAAATGTGAATATCTTTGAAACGGTTTGATATATTGATGAGCGATTTCCACCATTCATTGTCTCTTGAAATTCTTTATTTGAATCTTGTATTAAAACCTTCCCATAGAAATTTTTTGAATCAATGTGGCAGAACGAAGATGGCAGACCAAAATTTTGAAGCTACCTACAGAATTTTTTTTCAATTTGAATAGGAATTCCAGTGAAGCCCACTGTTAAATTATCTTTGGAAAAGGAACATTAAGCTGTTTTCCTATTAATATTACGCTGTAGGCCTACGTGAATCCATAGAACTTCATAGGTTTCTCCGTATGGGTAAATGATTCAGAATCAGAATTCAAATTTTGTTTAATCAATAATACCAACGACATAGCAACTGCCATCACAATTTGTATCATCAATACTACATGTATGCTACTGAAGGATAATAGTCAGGCAGACACCATAGCAAGTTATTTTGTCTCATGCAGTACTTTCAATGTTACTTTTATATCCTGAAAAAGGACGAAGCAGTGAATAAAACATTTTGTTGCTCAACGAACTTGACCTGTAAAAAGGTACGAAGAGTGTGTGTTTGAAATTTGAAGCTGATTGATCAACTCTTTCTAAAGTTATTGTAGTGCATTTAAACAAACAAGCAAACCCACAGACTGGCAACCACTTTGAACTTGAGTAAAAAGTAAGAACTTGCTAATGCTCGTTCAACAAATATTATTGAGAGAACAACTGGCGGTATTATGAAGTTGGGAGCACATAACTTGAAGGAGTCAAATTATTTCAGTGTAGGGGATTGTGTATTTTACAAGAGAGTGTGTTTCTGAGGGATATAGGCCTGTAGTGAGAAAGTGAAGAAGTGAGGATTTAATTGAATTGCAGTTTTAGTTTTTTTGCGGCCGGCCCTCTCTCACATTCAACCCATCAACCCTCCAGTACGATGCTACATCAACTATATTATACAATCCTACTCGGTGGAATGGGGGAATTCACAATATTACAAGCAAGAGTTGATAGTAATGAATATTATTGACACAAAAAAATTTACAAATCTAGGCATGGGAAAGTCAAATTCAAGATAGGTTGAAGATAATTATGTCTGAAGCATTGTATGAAATAATAACAAAACCCTGAGGGGTTTTGAAGAAAGGAGAGCCTTAGCACACAACCGGGTAAGAGAGAGAGTTAGAGATTCAGATTCCTTTCATTCATGTGTTTAACAAAACATAATTCAACTTACGTTCTAGCGTTAAAAATAAATACCAGTAGCGGTAAAATGACATGGTGAATCATATTAAACTAATGAGTTCTACAATAATATTGAGCAAGAAAAGTGATGAAAAATGCAAAAGTTAAGGTACTACTGTAATGTTTTCACATGAAACAGTGAAGTTTGGACCTTAAGAAGTCCATTCTCAGAGAGGGTATCAAGGATACCCTCCCCTTCAGCACTTAACCGTAAAAAAAAGTTGAAAATTCAAACGAAATATTATGTCTAAGCGAGAAAAAAATTAAGACTAAAAATATCAATAAGTAAAAACCAAATCATAGAAACAATAAATCATTCAGAGTTGAATCAATTAACAGAGAAAAGTAAATAATAATAAGGATAAAAATAAAGAAAAAGTTAATTCTCAATAATTAGAAAATCGATATGATATAATTGGAAAAAAGAGGGAGTGAAAGTTATTATTAGAAAAGAGATTTGTTGATTTAAATCCAAAAATAATGTTAATAACAAAGGGAAATTATTCTACAAAAGAGATTAGTTTATGTAAATAACAAGATAATATGATTATGAAAGTTCATGAAGAAATAATAATAATTCTAATATTATGGAATTATGAAGGGGAAATTATAATACAAAAGAGAGGGTAAGGGATATAGAATGATGTTGCTAAGATTAACTCGAGGAAGAGTTTGAATAAGAAACAATCTTATGCTAAATTTATGCACTAAGCTTATGCTAAACTTATGCACATTTTTTATGCTATAAGTTTATATGAATGAAATAAAAAGAGAAAACCCATCATTTTTACTTGGGAGTGGAGAAAAATAATCATTATAAAGGATAAGGATAGGGATTAAGGAAGGTTTAATTGAATGTCATGCTGCTTTAGGGTTGGACAGTTTCAGCCATTTTTTCTAAAAGATAATGTCTCAATATACGGGTGAAGCCCGCTCGACTCTCTATGGACCTAATTTGATTTGGGAGTGCATTCCATGCACGACAACCGCTAACAAGGAAGGATTTTGTATAAATAGTTGTTTGATGATTTGGAATTCTAAGAGTATTTACTAACAAGCCAATTGCTTCTCTAGTGCCTCCGCCCTTCCTAAAACCATATTGTTCCTCTCCTATTGAGTTATTCAACCTTCCATACAGTCTTCTATTTATTATTCTCAAAAGGATTTTTGCTGTATGAGCTATTAGACTGATTGTCCTGAATTCCTCACATTTTCGAGTGTTTTTCTTCTTTGGAATCGGTACGATAACTGAGATTAGAAATTCCTCTAATAAAGGCCATTCTCCATTCTCATATATTTTGTTGCACAGATATGTTACTTCTTCAATTCCCTTCTCTCCCATTTCCTTCCATAGATCTACTGGTACTTCATTAATGCCACAAGCCTTGCCTTTCCTCATTTCACTCAATGCCTTCCTCACCTCTTCCTTCAATATTCTTCCATGCTCTCCCCTCAATTCTTGTGCCTCTGTTTTCCTCTCCAGCTCCATCATAGTATTCTCATGTGTGCTATACAAATCTTCTATATACTCTTTCCAACTGTTTAGTTTGTTAATAGAGAACCATTTTTTAGCTCTATTGTAATGATCAAGAACTGAGTTTCTTGCAAGGTCTATTGTGGAACCGGATGCATAAATAGTGGTATCGTCGGCAAACATCAAAGCCCTACCAGATAAACAACAGAACAGATCGACTATGAACAGAACATGTCAGAACATGTCTACTATGTATCATCCTTCAAACAATTCCAGTTCCAGTTCCATCTTCGAGGCATCTCCAGAGCTTGACACAGATATTACTCAGAATATCATTATATCGAACACTGAAGCACCTGAAACATCCGAGGCCAATCCTGGTATTTTTTCAGAAGTTTTAACCGCTCTTGGCTACAAAACAGATGGAACAAACAAGTAGATGATGTAGAAAAGTAGCTAAAAACTAAAGCTACATTGAACTTTTCACTTTTTAATTGTGTTAATTACTAAAAACTGTTCATTAATATAGTCCATGCAGAGAAGACATTCTGAAAATATGAGAAAATGACTCCATCTCGGTCAATATTGGTTCAAAAATTGATCTCAAATTGTGTTGTTATGGAAGCAATTTTTGGGAGAAATCCTATATGCTTCCATGTTTTTCATAAATAAATTTATTATTAGAATAAAAATGTTTCCTACAATTAGAGACCAAATTTATAATATTTTTGAACCAAATATTGATTGTGCTGGAGTCATTTTCCCATGTATCTAGAATGTTTACTGTGTTTGGTCACATACAATAAAAAATTATTACTTTTCTAGTTGTTCATTGTAATTTAGTTTCAATACCTATTATGTTCTCAATTTAAAAATATAATTTTGTCTGATATTCAAATAATATGTGTCCAATTACTAGTAGCATTGCCACCTACGATGTTGCAACGTCGCAGTGTAGGCCTGGAATCTAATACATGATTGGTGAAAAAGATCAGCTGGTATTTTTTAAAATCTCTATCTCCAATCATGTAATAGATTCTAGGCCTACACTGCGACGTTGCAATATCGTAAGCCGCGGCCTTGTATCAGAGGTGGCTATGGTAGTGTTCAATATAAAGACAAAATATAATTTTGTCTGATATTCAAATAATATGTGTCCAATTACTAGTAGTGTTCGTTCACTAGTGTTCCACTCTCTTTTTTATATTTGCCTACTTTTTTATAGCTACACCAGTAAAGAGGTGTGTCCACGATTAAATTTACGTTTATCATTGTATTTTACCAATACTCTATGACATGTGCTATTTATTAAACACAATCACCATCAGATTATTATTACTGTTGCTTTTGTAATATCTAGTATAATCATAATCAATACCCCACACATTTACTGTATTATATACTTAAAAAATCTGGTGTGGTACACTCACACAACTTTCCTTGCTCATTGAACTGTAAGCCTCATTCTTAAACGAGAATAATTTAGGGGAATAACATACTGACGATTGGCGGCAACATATTTGAAACTACGATCAGACTACTGTACATGTGTATTTGAAAATTATTGTTTTCAGAGTACTTTTTCCTTTGTGTGAAATTTGATGATTTTTTAAAAGTAGTCAAAACAGCTGTTTTACACATGAAATATCTCGACTATGTGTTCTTTTTATAAACTGCTCTACCTACTTACCTCATGCACGAGAAGGAGGTTACGAAGACCATTTCTCAAGGATGGGTTGGACCCCCATTAGTTTCCCAGGAAGGAGACTCATGCCAGTTGATAGAGCTGATAAATAACTATACAGGGTATGAATTTGAAAAAAATCGGTCAAGTCACTTTTGAGAAAATCGTGAAAAACATGTTTTTTTTTAGTAATTATCCTAAATTTTTCTTAAGAATATTACGGAACTCCTGCAATTTTCCCAGAAATGAGGCTCATGTCAGTTGATAGGGCTTATAAATAGATATCCATGGTATAAATTTGAAGAGAATCGTTAGAGCCGTTTTCGAAAAAAACATGAAAAACGTGGTTTTTTACTAATTATCCGCCATCTTGAATTTGAATTTCTTATTGTCGGATCCTCATGGTATAAGGACCTAAAGTTTAAAATTTCAAGTCAATCGGTTAATTAGGAATGGAGTTATCGTGTTCACAGACATACACACACACAGACCAACACCCAAAAACCACTTTATTGGACTCAGAGGACCTTGAAACGTATAGAAATTGGGGTACCTTATTTTTTTCGGAAAGCAATACTTTCCTTACCTATGGTAATAGGGCAAGGAAAGTAAAACTCTAATTTTGTCTGATATTCAAATACTTAAAAATATGTGTTCAGTTACTATTAACAAGTACTGTTCGTTCACTAGTGTTCCTCTCTCTTTGTTTTATTTACTTTATCTTTTTTATAGCTACACCGGTAAAGAGGTGTGTCCACGATTAAATTTACGTTTATCATTGTATTTCACCAATACCCTATGACATATGCTATTAAACACAATTACCATTAGATTATTGTCCTAACTATTGTTTTTGTAATATCTAGTATAATAATATATGATCAATGATTAATCAATACATCACACATTTACTGTATTACATATGTAAAAAGTCAATCCTTACTAACGTGAATGTATACAAAAATCTGAATCACTCCTCGGAATCTTCCAAACGTATTGGCAAGCCGAAGAACTAGTCTTCACACACAGACCTCAGGTCCATGTGAAGATCATTCCTGAATTAAAGCACTGTCGGTTCACGACTCTTACCTGATAAGTTATGAATTTCAATCATGATTCAAATACTAGGTTGAAGATTTTATGAGGACCATTTTATATTTGATTCAATTTTAATTATTTTGTTTGTGGTTTTTATTGTACAAAAAAATTATCCTCATGTATGAGTTCTTGTAAGAGTATGTAGAACTGACAGCAGATTATAAATCATATTGTTGTTTTTATGAGGAATAAATAAATTTTTGAATTTGAATAGTCTGGTTGAGCAAACAATACATTCTAGCAAGGTGTAAAAATAGCTCCAGCTCGATCAATATCTATTCAAAAAAAAAAATCTGGTGTGGCGCACTCACACAACTTTCCTTGCCGTTATGAAAATTGATCACCTGACGCTAGTGTTCCCGCGCATCTCAAGTCTACTACTATTCAAAGATCTGAGCCAGCTGGTGACAGGACAATAACGCTGGAAACACACGAGGTCTGCTATCTCTTCATAGTGAATTTAATAGAATCAACAGTTTGCAATTGAATAATCACATTTTCTCGAATTTCGAACTTATTTTCAATTTTAGGTGAAAATGTTACTGAACATTAATTGTAGAGATTTTCATGCTCAATCTTTTCCACTCGAATTTTTTTGTTTTTATTGTATCTGAAGCCTGATAATTGGGAATCTAAAATCAAACTTTGCATAGATGGGGCGGAGCTCCTGAAATTTTTACAGATATGAGACTTGTGGCAGTTGATAGAGCTTATCAATGACTAATTTAGGTATGAATTTGATCAAAATCGTTGGAGCCGTTTTCGAGAAAAACGCGAAATCCCTGTTTTTGACAACATTTTTGCCATTTTAGCCGCCATCTTGAATTGCATTTGATTGAAATTGTTCGTGTCGGATCCTTATAGTGTAAGGACCTTAAGTTCCAAATTTCAAGTCATTCCGTTGATTGGGAGACGAGATATCGTGTACACAGACGCACAAACACTCATACACACACACACACACATACAGACCAATACCCAAAAATCACTTTTTTGGACTCAAGGAACCTTGAAACGTATAGAAATTTAGAAATTGGGGTACCTTTATTTTTTTCGGAAAGCAATACTTTCCTTACCTATGGTAATAGGGCAAGGAAAGTAAAAAGTACTCTGAAAACAATTATTATAAAAAATACACATGTACAGTAGTCTGATCGTAGTTTCAAATATGTTGCCGCCAATCGTCATTATGTTATTCCCCTAAATTATTCTCGTTTAAGAATGAGGCTTACAGTTCAATGAGCAAGGAAGGTTGGGTGAGTGTACCACACCAGATTTTTTAAATATATAATACAGTAAATGTGTGGGGTATTGATTAATCATTGATTATACTAGATATTACAAAAGCAACAGTAATAATAATCTGATGGTGATTGTGTTCAATAAATAGCACATGTCATAGAGTATTGGTAAAATAAAATGATAAACGTAAATTTAATCGTGGACACACCTCTTTAATGGTGTAGCTATTAAAAAAGTAGGTAAATATAGTAAAAAAGAGAGTGGATCACTAGTGAACGAACACTACTAGTAATTGGACACATATTATTTGAATATCAGACAAAATTATATTTTTAAATTGAGAACATAACTAAAAAAATTATCCTTAAGTACGAGTTATTGAAAGAGTATGTAGAACTGACAGCAGATTATAAATCATAATGTTTTGTTTTTATAAATTCTACACAGTTTTATTCGGTAAACGACCAAAAACTGTGTAGAATTCGACAACACATGTGTGCTTTTATTCAATTATGGAACGGTTCTACAATATTGGCAATAACTCAGTCGAATACTTACCTTCGTATTATAATATCGGGGACCGAGCTTCGGTCTGGAGTACAAAAGCATAAAAAGTTCATTAAGAAAGAAGAAATTACCGGTATGATAACATTCATACAGAAATGTTCTTTCTAATCACAGTAAATTGAGATTTATTCCCAGAGGAATGCAAAATCTTCCCTCACAAAGGCCCAGTTGCACAAAAGCCGATTAAATTTTAATCCTGATTAACTTCACGTGAACCAAATCAGAGAAGACGATTTCAAAAGATGGATCTACTGGAATTAATCAGGATTGAAAATAACCCGGCTTTTTTGCAACCGATTGCAAGATCAATACATTTCATTCTTGAGATAAAAATTCCTAAGTGAAAAAAGCAAAATGGCAGCTATAAGGATGACCGCTGAGTTTTGGACACTTGAAATACATTTGTAGTCTCCTATCATCCAGGAACAATATCCTAAAATGTTCGACACTACTTTTGAAACACTCTGTATATCTCCTCTTCCAGCACATTGCAAGACTCACTGATAAATTCCTTGCATAGCTGGTTTAACATTCGTTCCAAGTCCTCACGGGACACAACAGACGACGAGCATTCTGCCATGCTTTCACCTTAGTTTAATTTTAAAGAAAATGCTATAGTGAGGTCCACGTTATAATGTCAGTGGATACAGATAGAAGAACAGCGTTGTCTGTTCTCTGCCTTAATTAATTATATTTATACATTGTCAAAAACAGATTTGGCATCGTTGCGGAGCTAGTAAAAGATAGTACTACCTGCTTTGTCGATTGATAGACAAGGATAGCAACATCAAAGTTTATCAAATACTGTCATTATAACGTGGACCTCACTATAGGATTTGAGTCAGCTGTATAATCTTCAGTCACGGAATAAGCATACAGTGCTTCTTTCCTCTGTGCTTCAGTTTTCGACAGCCGTGGCAATAGTTGGCCGCGTATAAACATCTTTTTGTTCAACTGGCCTGGCCTCTGACAATCCGCAACCACGTGATGACAATTGTCCAAAGACAACTGTCTCGCCAATTGGCATCGTATAAACTAGGCTCAAAAGACAGAGATTTATGAAGAATACAAAGTTTATTCATTAAAAGTGAAACAAGCATTACAAATACGTCATCCATAATGAAGACAATATTACAAACATTACAAATACATACTATTTACATAATAAAGACAATATTTTGATTTAAATATAAAGAAAATAAAAATCTCAGTAGGCTACCCTTTTTTTAGCCTGAAAATGGCATAAATGACCGAAACATGTTGTGATAAAATATTTTAAAAAAAGGGTACTGAGATTTTTATTTTCTTTATATTTTATATTACAAGTAGCCCTATACAGGAAAGAGATAAATATTTTGATTGTATAAAATACATAATTGGGTGTACCTAATTTTTGAACGCCTTTAGTACAGAATCTTGATGCATATTTTCCAAATTATTATTAAAAAACATAATATAAGATCAAAAAGTATACTTTATTTAAAATATTTTTTCCAAAACTACTTTACTCTCTGAGATTCACTTCAAACTGTCATCATTTTGGAGACCAAAACGCATTGGCATTACTCATAAGGAATGCTGACCAGAATCTAAAATATACAATGAAAGCCCTTTTCAGAATAAGGGGGTTTCACTACAAAAATGAACCCCCCATCAGTGACACCCCATTTTCAGTCTGTACACACCCTTAAGGATCAAGTTATCTTTTGTTTTTTCGCGGCATAATAATTTCAAATAACTTTTCATGTCTGAAGTAGTAAACGTTTTCAGTTTTTCATATTACCAATATTAATTATTAGTACTAGTAGTTCTGTGAACAGTAGACCTCACGCAGTATTCTGATCCACAAGTACCTGATTGAAACTATAGACCTTAAGGAAATACAGCAATAGACTGGCTTCTCCACACATCTGTATGATCACTTGTCAGCTGATTTCTGATGAATAATTCTATAGTCTGATTTTCACTCTAATATTGGCGTATGAAGGAGGCTCCTTTTTCCTTTTATATTATCCTTGAAATGCCAAATTTCAAAAACCTTGTATATACGTCTACGCGCAATTAAAAAAGGAACATACCTGTCAAATTTCATGAAAATTTATTACCGCGTTTCGCCGTAAATGCGCAACATATAAACATTTAACATTAACATTTTATCAAAATTTTTGGAGAGAAATAGTAAAGGCTCAGCCTAGTTTTTCCTCCAATGTCATAATTGTATTATGATTATAGTATTTTAAACAATAAATAAATAAAAAAATAAATAAAATTTACATTTAAACATTAATAGAAATGATAAACCGTCGACTTGAATCTTAGACTTCACTTCGCTCGGTCAATTATTTAGATTGATGTAGTGAATGTAAAGAGTCAATTTTCACTTGAAAAGCCGAAAATGTTTTTGCTCATTTGGACGCGAGAAATGCATTTTTGTCAACATTTATCAACAAATATTATTTGAATTAGAACAGATGCCACCTATTTATATGTTTCTAGTACAAATGTTTCTTCTTCAAACTAGTAGTTCTGTGAACAGTAGACCTCGCGTTCAGTAAGTTACATTGACCTAGTTGATAGGTTGATGACCAACAAAAAATTACTTTGAATGTACAAA
>NW_024091346.1:0-21487 GCF_014356525.2 Nilaparvata lugens | reverse complement strand
AATCTTATCAGAAATCTGATCTCACCAATCATATAAGGAAACACACTGGAGAGAGACCCTACAGCTGTGATTTCTGTGATTACAAAGCAATAAAAAAATCAAATCTCACCCAACATTCAAGGATTCACACTGCAGAGAGGCCCTTCAGCTGTGATTTTTGTGACTACAAGGCAACAGAGAAATCAGCTCTAACCCAACATTTGAGGACTCACACTGATGAAAGACCCTACAGCTGTGATTTCTGTGACTACAAAGCTAATCGGAAATCTAATCTCACCAAACATATAAGGATTCACACTGGTGAAAAACCCTATACCTGTGATTTTTGTGACTACAGAGCAACAGAGAAATCATCTCTCACCAAACATTTAAGGATTCACACTGGAGAGAGACCATTCAGCTGTGATTTTTGTGACTACAAAGCAACAGCGAAATCACATCTCACCATACATATAAAGACTCACACTGTAGAGAAACCCTTCAGCTGTGATCTCTGTGATTATAAATCAATACAAAAATCAAATCTCACCCAACATATAAGGACTCACACTGGAGAGAGACCCTTCAGATGTGATTTCTGTGACTACAAATCAACACATAAATCAGCTCTCAACAGACATCTGAGGACGCACACTAAAGAAAGACCCTAGAGCTGTGATTTCTATGACTACAAAACAAATCTAAGAAACATTTAAGGAAACACACTTGCAAAGAAACTTTGAAATTCAATTTTTCCATACAAAATCTCTTACAATCCAAAACAACATACAAATACTAAAAATATTTAACTGATTTCTGAGGCCCCATAACTCTTACAACAGCTCAACTCTCAAAACTCTGAACCATTCATTAACATAGAAAATATATAAATAATTTTATCAATTATTATTTACATAGAAACTCTGTCAATCAGAAATCAATCTCAGACATAATAATTCAAGAAAGTTTCAAAATTTTAATGTCTTGCCCTCCTTATCATATGCATGATTCATCAATTGTCTATCTGAATATTTTTCTTAAATTTAGCTGACTCACTTTACATACTACTATAAATATTTCCAGATTGTTTTTCTAGTCAGTACAATTTGTATTCATATTTTTTGAATATTTGTGCAATAAAGTATAATAGTCTTTGAATAAAACTCTCAATATTCATTTTTGTCTTTCATATCTATTCTATTATAAAATTATCCATCAATGTCTATAGTTACATTTGGTAACCTCCTTTATAATGCTGATGTAGCTATGCATTGTTATTTACTAGCCATTAGTTTAGTTGCTTTTTCAAGTCAGTCTGTTGCCAGAGCTCGTAGAGCGTACATCGCTTATAACCATGTATTAGATGTATTAGTATGTTGAAATAAATAATTCTTTTTAAAAAGCCGGTTGGTAATTCCAGTTCCTTATCTGGCGCCCGAACCACCCTCGCGCAGTTTTCCGATGTTGTTCGTTTGACAATATTAGTTTTCCGATTCGTGTTGCGATCGCTTATTTCGACTTTGAAAAGGAACCTATCGGAGGACTAAGTGAGGTGAACCTTCAACTTCAACGGAACTTCTACACGGGATAACCACGCCACCGGACTCCTTTCATCTTGGCAACCACACTGGCAGACTCCTTCCGGAACGCTTTCATCCAACAACCGGAAGTAAATCCAGTTCTTACCATTGCTGCTACTGTAAGTAACGAATGAATTCTTCTACCTCAGCTTCACTTTCTTCTACTTCAAATCAACTCATCAAGCCCTCCAAATTAGACTCTTCCACTATGGCAACTATCCCCAAACATCTGTTGGACTTTATTCCCAAGTTCGATGGGACACCCGAATTCCCAAATTTCTCAGATCCATTGAAGAACTTTTCAGACTTTACTGTAATGATGCTATCGAAAAAACTCAACGTGACCAGAACCACTGGCTTTTGTATACCGCTGCACTTCACAACTTAGAAGGCACAGCTGATAGCGTAGTTCAAAATAGTGAGTGCTCCAATGTAATCGAACTTATTCAACTCATAAAGAAACACTTTTCCGATAAACGTACTGTTCCAGACCTCATAGCAGAGATTGCTATCATGAAAACTTTTCAACATGAACATCCCCTTGACTTTCTTGACAGACTAAACAAAAAACGAACCAGGGTAGTTACTCGCTACAAATTAGACGGTGTGTCCGGCGACTTACTCAAAAACCTTCTTGAACAACTTGACATGACACTTGTAAGGACACTTATTCACGGTGTTCATCCAACACTCGGAGCTCATCTCCAAGTCTACAAGCTTAAGAACTTGGACGAAGCCCGTGACACCCTTCGCAGTGATTGCAGTATTGTGCTAAATCAATTGAAACTTACGGAATCTGTGTCTGATAATGCAGTTATCAATCCTCAATTTCGGCAGCGTAACTTCTTT
Organism: Nilaparvata lugens; assembly: GCF_014356525.2. Classification (NCBI taxonomy): domain Eukaryota; kingdom Metazoa; phylum Arthropoda; class Insecta; order Hemiptera; family Delphacidae; genus Nilaparvata; species Nilaparvata lugens. The sequence goes on along the minus strand of NW_024091346.1, from coordinate 19,079 downwards.
CAACCGCGCGATCAGTGTTTCCCCAATTCATGCAGTATTCACCTCGAAGTTTCCAACAACCCTTCAAGCAAACTTTTGCTCCTTTTAACCAATATAGGTTTCAACACAACCAATTCCAACAACCTCCACAAATCCAATCTCAACAGCCTCAACAGAATCTAGTACCATTTAACGCAAGATTTCAGCAGTCTCAATTTCAAACTGTCCAACCAAAATCCTTCAACAGTAACTTTCGTAATTTCCAAGGTGCACAAAACGTTCGACAGTCTCCAAATTGGAATTCTCAAAATACTGTCTCAATGCGTACTGTTTCAACCAATCGTAGTAACAACTCTGCACGGAACAATTCATTCCACGATGTTCATTATATGGAAGGAAATTGCATTGACGAATCTAACGTAAATGTCACTCCACTTGATGAAACTAGTTTCGTTCAATCTATGCAAACTCAAATCGATTCTCTCACTTCAGCTGTAAACGAATTGGCAGACCGTTTTTTAGGATTAGGCCCAGCTCCTTCGGGGGACCCGCCAATCAGTTTGAGTTGAAGATTATCAACAAATCCCTCCCGTACTTTGTCGATGATTCTAATCTAAAATGGCTTGTTGACACTGGATCAGTGAAGAACTATATAAATCCCGCTATTGTACCACCTGATGTGACTAGATTTAAGGAAGAATTTATCGCGAAGACACCTGCTGGTGAAAGAAAAGGAGATGAGTATATTTTTATGAACTCGTCACAAGTGTTTCCAATGTGTGCTAGAATTAAGATGTATTTATTTGAATTTTCTAAGAAGTATGACATTTTATTAGGACATGAAACTCTAAGTGTACTCAATGCCAATGTTAATTTCAAGGATAAGACGTTAGATTATGATAATGGATCGAAAAAATTATTATTTGTAATGAATTCTAGTAGTAACGAAATTGAATTGAAACCAGGTTTTAATGTGATAACTGTCCCAGTTAGGTCTATTCCCAATGTAGGACGAGGATTGCTTAAACCTGTAACAAATGATAAATTTAGTATTGAAGAAGGTATAGTAGATATAGTTAATGATGAATGTACATGTCTAGCGTTTTCTCATGAACTCATGACCATCAGTCCTGAACCCATGGAAATAGATGAGATAGAAACTATTTATGAGCCAACTAATGAATCAGTGACCGAGAGTCCCGAACATTTTGCATTAGTGAAGAATTTGATTTTTGAAACTTTGCGTACAGATCATATGAATGATGAAGAGAAAAGGGAGATATTTGATTTAGTAATTGAATTTCCCGAAATAATCAAACTTGAAAATATCCCTCTAGGGTCAACGAACTTACTCAAACACAAAATCAACACAGTTGATGACAATCCTGTATACACAAGAAATTATAGGTACCCTCAAATTTTCAAGAAAGACATTCAAATTGAGATAGAAAAGTTGCTAAAGAACAAAATAATTCAACCCTCAAACTCCCCATACAACTCTCCAATATGGGTAGTTCCCAAGAAAATGGATGCTTCTGGTCAAAAGAAAATTAGAATGGCAATCGATTACAGAAAACTCAATGAAAAAACTACAGCTGACAAATATCCTCTACCAAATATTGAAGATCTATTTGGAAAAATAGGACAAGCTACGTATTTCTCGACGATAGATTTATATTCTGGTTTCCATCAGATTGAAATGGACCCAGAGTCTGTCCCAAAAACAGCTTTTTCAACAGAAGATGGCCACTTCGAATTTATAAGGCTTCCCTTTGGATTGAAAAATGCACCCCCATTTTTTCAGTGTAATATGAACATACTATTTGCTAGAATGCCGAATGTTTTAGTGTATATGGACGACATAATTGTATTCTCTGACAATTTAGAGGAGCATTTGAAACATTTGAGATCCATTTTCAAAAAATTGAAAGAACACAATCTTAAAATACAGCTCGATAAAACTGAATTTTTCAAAAGAGAATTGTTGTACCTAGGACATGTAATCTCAGAAGAAGGAATTCAACCAAATCCCGCCAAATTGAAAGCAATCAAAGACTTCCCGATTCCCAAAACCGAAAAACAAATAAAACAATTTTTAGGATTAACTGGTTACTACAGAAAAATGATCAAAAACTATGCAAAAATCGCTAAGCCTCTGACTCAAGCTTTGAAAAAAGATGTCAAGGTTGACATTTCTAATAAGGAGTACATTAATGCATTTGAAAAAATGAAAACAATACAATCAAATAATATGAAAATCAGTAATTACTTTAATTCATTGTATAATGAATCAAACAGAATCGAACTTAATCAGCAATCCTCATTGTTATTTGACTCTCTCTTGCTTTTAAATAATAAAATTTCTGATATTGTAACAAGCTTAGAATTTTGTAAATTGAATGTACTCCACTCGACTATTATTTCTCACGATGAACTTTTTCTCATGCACCGAAATTCGAATTTTAGCTTCATTTAAAATGATGTCAGTGTAATATGGAAACTCAGCAAAGTCCATTGTGCAATGTTTAAAGACCACATTTCTTATTTCATTGAAGTACCGCTACAGTCGGCAATTTATGAAACATTTTTCCTGTTGTCATATCCTGTCATTCACGAAAATGAAATTGTAACAACAATTGTACATCCTTCTTTTGTACTCCGTAATGATAAATTATTTTTTGGAACTTGCAAACTTATCAATGATAATTATTATTGTAGTAATATAAGTCGTATTGAAAATTTATGTATTGAACAATTGTTAGATGATAGAGATTTAAATGGATGTAATAAATTAGTTTTAAAAGATGGGTCTTCTTTAGTGAAATATATTAACATAATTGATAGTTTTATATTATTTAATGTAAGTTCATGTATAATTTACAGTTCTGCCAAGAAGAAAAATGTTACTCTCTTTCCAAACAGAAAAACTAAATTGTTAAAAATTGATAACTCAGAGACTTTAATTGGATATTACAGACCAAACATATTTTGGGAAAATGAAGTTATTGTGCCAACTAAACTTATAGAAAATAAGAAGATTCCTAATTTTAGTTTTGATGAAGTACATACTGCAAACATAAAATTTCAACAACTTGATATTATTGATGAATTACCTCTACAAGACAATAGAATCATCTATATTGTTGTAATTACTATATTATTTATTTTGGTTGTAATTTTATTGATATTCATTTTTATTAAAATAATTTGGCAAAAACTGTCCATTTCTAACTCAAATAATTGTAATTCTGGCGTGGATAACAATATTGTTAATACCGATTCCCAACAAATGTATCCAAGATTGCCATGTAACTAATACTTAATTTTTGTACTTGGACTTAATACTATTTTATTTTTGAAGCTGAGGGCAGCTTCACACTTGGGGGGGAGGAGTTACATTTGGTAACCCCCTTTATAATGCTGATGTAGCTATGCATTGTTATTTACTAGCTATTAGTTTAGTTGCTTTTTCGAGTCAGTCTGTTGCCAGAGCTCGTAGAGCGTACATCGCTTATAACCATGTATTAGATGTATTAGTATGTTGAAATAAATAATTCTTTTTAAAAAGCCGGTTGGTTATCCCAGTTCCTTAACTTATGAATGCAACATCAGTTATGTCTCTTCAAATAAATTATCCTTGTGTTCATTACATTTCATTTGAAAACACTTTTTAACCAGACTATGTTCTAGTTATTTCAATGTTACAAAATTTATTATGCTCTTTGCACCTGGATTCACAAGATTTTTGTTTTTGAATAACTTTTAAATTGCATTATATTAAGAATTAAAATGAGAGGCCAAAAAAAGTTCACTGTAAATTCTCCAATTTTACTTTCACCACCCACTTATCTTTTGAAACAAAAGAGTTTTAGCATTTCAAAAATTTTATGTTTGTTTGTATAGTAAGTGCTAGTGTTTAATATTAATAATTTTTGTATAGTAGGGCTCATCGAATTTCCATCAAGCTGTTTACCCTGTTGTCAATATTTGTAGTAGCAGAAGTCTTTGGGATGATTTACAGCATCTAATTTGGATTTCTGTTGAATAATAATTGTTACAAAACTTGTCATGCTCTTTGCACCTGGATTCACAAGTTTTTTTGTTGAGAAAGATAGATCCGAGAATCATTAATAATAAACTGAGTTTGAACTGGACAGAATAGGTTCAGGAAGAGCAATCTTATAATAATAAATCAATGACATTCTCATCAAACCAAATAGGTAGGTTTATTTCTATAATTTAATTCAAGTTTACTTGGAAATGGTTGATTTCAAGGGTTAAATGCATCGTCCATTTACAAAACTGCCTACTTGCCAAAAACAAAATTTTTCAGGAAACAAGAAAACCTTCATTTCATTAAAATTATGAGTTAATTAATTACTGTTAAGTTTATAAAATCTGTGAATAAATTGGAAACACAATTTACAAGGTCTTAGATTACAATATTTTTTTATATATATAGTAGTTTTAAGCTGTTTTAACTAGACAGTTTTGGGAAAAAATATTTGTAATTAGCAAGTTTTGGAAATGGACCTTTGTCAAGTAGCTAGTTTTGATACTGTAAATAAATCAGGTCTGATTAGGAAATCTAAAACAACAAAGAGCCTGAAGAAGAGGTTTAAAAGTGTAAAACAGAATTTTATCAAATTAATATATTAAACATATTTGAATAATCTTGAAATATTAAATCAGTGAAATATTGTAGAGAAATTATTATGAAAAATGTACTCTCACCAAATATTAAAAAATGAGCTAGAACAATGTTCATGAAAACTTTTCTTAAATGTAACAATTTAAGCAAAATGTGACTGTCTTCAATCAATGAAAAATTAGCTAGCTCAACATATATCAAGAAGAGTTTTTTTTGCCTTATTATCATGAGTCTTTTTTTACACTCTTAAATTTATTTCTTCCATGGGCTCATCAATTTCTCCATTTTCATCAACGTTTTGAAGATCCAGTTGTTCTTGTTTTGATATGACATTTTTGTAGAACTTCAAATGACAAGAACTTTCCACTGCACCTTCTTCAGCTGTCACTTCTTCTTCAGCATTCATTCTTCCTCAGGCCTCAGGTATAATACAAAACACAAAACAACTTGAACAACATAAACCTCTTAAATCAATCAACTATCAATGAACACAGCTGATTGAAAATAACTGATCCCCTGGAAGTGACAGGTTGGCCAACAGTACTATAGATTTTTATATTCAGTAATTTTGATTTCCACTATGAAAATGTATGCCAGTGCTTCAGAATAAACAATATTGTGGAAGCTTACAACTAGTAAGTAGGGCTTTTTTATATTGCAACTAGCCAGTTTTGGAAAAATCTTCGTGAACTCTGTCATCTTAGTTGCTAGCAAGTAGATAGTTTTGGAACAGTATCTGAGTTTGCATGAAGACAGTTTTGGAAATGGAATGAAATGCAACTAGGCTCACTTTGAATCTGTACTCGATTTTCAATCATTTTTTTTAAATAGGATGAAGAGACTTTTGTCACTGTAAAAGTGTTTTATAATGTATAATCCAGTTGTTCCAACAACATGCAATCAACATCTTAATTTCTCAAACTTTGTCAAGAAGGCACTTTTGGAAATGGACAACTCAAATAACCCAATTTATTTTATATATTTACAATGCAAATGACACTAATGTAAAAACAGTGAAATATGAAATAATAAGGTAGTCCTTGTGCTCTTTTCTTCCACATTTCTAAGTGACAAAGTCCAAGATAAGGTTAGAATTTCACATGTACAATTTTTATAAAATTTTAGTCCAAAATAAACATTAAAACTATAAATTTTGAATTTAGATGGCTTGAATTATTAAATTAATTAGAAATATTCCACTCAATTGCCACTTGTAACGAATAATATTGAGTTATTCGAGAAAATTTGGAACAATTCAAAAAACACAAACTTGTCCACAACACTACAGGCTCAGGAAATACTGTGATTCACCAGCATACAGGAGCCCGCCTCTCCATTCTCAATGACAGATCTACAAAGTTGTGGAGAAAGGTAGCACTATAGTGAGGTCCACGTTATAATGACAGTGGATGAAGATAGAAGACCAGCATTACCGATTGTCTGCCTTCATTAATGATATTCCTACATTGTTGAAAACAGATTCGGCAACTTTGTGGAGCTGTAGAAAGATAGCGCTGTCTGTTTTGTCGGATGATGGACAAGGATACCAACATCAATGTTAATAAAATACTGCCATTATAAAGTGGACCACACTATATCCTTGTCTATCATTCAACAAAGTAGATAGCACTATCTCTATCTTGCTTTGCTCTGTTGCCAAAACATCTTTCAACAATGTAGAATTAATAAAAAATTAACAAAATATTTTATTGTAATTATGAAAATTCATGAAAGTGATATTCAAATGACTCAACATTTGAAGAGCTGTGAGAGTATTATCATAGAGAAAAGATAGCACTATGAAGATATCTCATGCTCATGGTATAGGGTGTTCATGTTCTAAATTTAAAGCCGATTTTTTGTCAACTCAAGCTGATTACTGTCTTTTATTACGTTTTGGCTGGGTGAGAGTATAAAAATTGCGCATTATGAGTCTACCAGTGTCACATAACTTCACGAAAAAGAACCGTGTGAACTGAATTGCTCCAAACGTCATGTCATGTGAGATATATTTTTCAATGCCGAAGCATGTGTGCGACGCCAATGCCTCGCCAACGCTTGCCTTGCACCAATATGTGCGTCTGTCAATACGCGGCTTTCATCCTTGTAAGATACAAACCACTCTCTGTCTCAGACAGCACCGTATCGCGCATGCGTTAGCAACGGGTTTTTCCCGTTCCATTCAGTCAGTTGAATGTAACGTTCTTTGTGATGATGGTTACCGATCACTATAACTGGAGCCAATCATCATTCTATTCGATGAAGATATTATTATCCAATGATGATTTATCATTAGATTCAATAAAATAATCAATATATTATCATTTTATTCAATGAAAGAAAGAGTACTTTTGAAAAATATGATTAATAAAACATAACAGTTGTTATTTAACTGATGTATAATATCACTTTATAATATGAGTGAGTTTAAAAGCCATTTTAGAATGTCTTAGCAAACCATGCAGATAAAAGATTCCATACTATTATCATCAGAATCTTTCCACTGAAATTTTTAAACATGGTTAATGTAGCATTATTCTATATAGGTCACCTACTGAGAACATACCAAGTGGGTCGCGGTGTAGATTTTGGATTCTTGTTTAATAATCATTATATATTATAGGACTATATTTTTTGGCGTCATCAAAGAGACCACTGGACTAGTCTTCATTGAATGAAAATAATACCATTTTCCCTAGAAATATATTTTGGCTGCTTTTAAATTGTATAAAAATGAAAGAAAAACTTATTTACTTTCGACATTTTAAAAGAACCAAAATGAGTTTAGAAATAGAGCCAACATTACATTTTCTAAACCAAATTTTTATAAAAACATTTTGAGAGACTAGTTTCTGTTGTTGCACCATTTCTCTCAAGTTGTTACTCATCTCAAGTAACTGGTTTGTTATTTTATTCGAAATTGACTATATCATTTTTTATGATGGAATCAGTGCTGTAGACTATTTCAAATTATTATCATTTATTTCCAATGACCAGGCATTCCTGGATAGATCGATCACGTCTTCAGTTATAGGATGGTCATAGTTGACTAGACCCAACTATAGGCCCGCCACAACGTAGACCCACGCTAATCCATGAAAAGCAACCCACGCCGTGGGATGTTTTGTAAACCATTGCTAAGCTTCTCCAGACATCTGTGTAATACATGCAATGAATAATCCACTTGTCAGCTGATTGATTATGAATAATTCTATAGCAATGGTTTACAAAACATCCCACGGCGTGGGTTGCTTTTCGTGGATTAGCGTGGGTCTACTTTGCGGCGGGCCATATGAGCGTATAATAGAGGTACTGTAAGATATAGGCCATACGAAAAACCAAACATGGTGTATTTCAAATCGAAAATTGGTGGATTGTTTGTTTTTTTTTATTAAATTCCAATTTTACAAAGATTTACATCAACATTTTTAGGTGCTCTTAGAAGTTATAGGAAGGAGAATTAATCAGCCTGCAAATATAAAAATACCTCTTGAGGAGAAAATACTTTTTACAGTTTGGATGTTGAGCAAACCAGAGACATTCTTAGCTGCTGATGACAGATATAATTTTTCTCAAAGTACTGCTCATAGAACATTCTATGAGATAGTGGATGTCATTGCAGCTTCAGTAGATGAACATGGTCGACACCCTTGCAGCAACAAAAGTCATCTGATGTAATTAATAATAATAGCCTTTACCAACTTCATAACTTGTGCTTGCTACATAAGAACTTCCTTTAATACAAGATTATCACCGGGTTGCACAACGGTCTGTTAACTTTTAATCCCAAATAAATTTCACTTTTGTTGCATCAGTAGTCCACACATGACCCTCTGTGGTGACTTCTGTAACATAAAGAAAACAATGATATTAAAACACCATTAAGTAGTGAACATGATTGACTTCCATAAGGTAGGTCTACTAAGCATTATGTTATAATTACAAGTAGTGCAGTCTATATACAGTGGTGCTTGCAAAATACATTGTAGTTCTTAATTTTCAATATGTTATAAATCACTCTCAAACAGGCTGTATCAGTGCCACTTTTTTGAAGTTGTCTTTTGAAGGAAACTTCAAGCTTGGCTACAAAATCTTACAGAAGCTTGATTAAATTACACCGGAAGAGTAGCTCAATTATGTTATAATCACATATAACATAGAAGAAACGCGTCTATAGTGAGGTCACGTTATATTGGCAGTAGAGTAATATAGAAGAACAACGTTGCCGATTCTCTGCCTTTTATAGCTGATACCAGTATATCTTATGTAACTGTTCATTCTTCTTTAGAACAATCAATTTATTGTACTCATCAAGTGAATTTACTTTTCAATAAATAATACACTTGCATAATTAGATTGAAAATTTTGTTAATAATTAACAATTATTGATCATATTTCAACTTTGTCAAGAAGGCACTTTTGGAAATGGACGACTCAAATAACCCAATTTATTTTATTCATTTACAATGAAAATGACACTAATGTAAAAACAGTGAGAGTTGAAATAATAAGGTAGTCCTTGTGCTGTTTTTATTCCAAATTTCTAAGTGACAAAGTCCAAGATAAGGTTAGAATTTCACATGTACAATTTTTATAAAATTTTAGTCCAAAATAAACATTAAAACTATAAATTTTGAATTTAGATGGCTTGAATTATTAAATTAATTAGAAATATTCCACTGAATTGCCACTTGTAACGAATAATATTGAGTTATTCGACAAAATTTGAAACCATTCAAAAAACACAAACTTGTCCACAACACTACAGGCTCAGGAAATACTGTGATTCACCGGCATACAGGAGCCCGCCTCTCCATTCTCAATGACAAATCTGCAAAGTTGTGGAAAAAGGTAGCACTATAGTGAGGTCCACGTTATAATGGCAGTGTTTGATTAGCAATGGTATTGCTATCCTTGTCTATCTTTCTACAAGCAGATAGCACTATCTTTTTCCCGCTATGCTCTGTTGCCAGATCATCTTCCAACAATGTAGTATAAATAATTAACAAAATATTTTATTGTAATTATGAAAATTCATGAAAGTGATATTCAAATGACTCAACATTTGAAGAGCTGTGAGAGTATTATCATAGAGAAAAGATAGCACTATGAAGATATCTCATGCTCATGGTATAGGGTGTTCATGTTCTAAATTTAAAGCCGATTTTTTGTCAACTCAAGCTGATTACTGTCTATTATTACGTTTTGGCTGGGTGAGAGTATAAAAATTGCGCATTATGAGTCTACCAGTGTCACATAGCTTCACGAAAAAGAACCATGTGGACTGAATTGTTTCAAACGTCATGTCATGTGAGATATATTTTTCAATGCCGAAGCATGTGTGCGACGCACAATGCCTCGCCAAAGCTTGCCTTGCACCAATATGTGCGTCTGTCAATACGCGGCTTCCATCCTTATAGGATAGAACTGTTCAAATCCCCTCTTTGATTTTCGATTATTTTGTCTTTTCAATTATTTGCAGTAGGTGAAAGTGATTAATTATCTCTACTCATTCAATGTGATTAGGCACAATGGATTTCGAAGTAAGTACTTGAATGAACATATGCAAAATTTGTAGGGATGTAGTAATATAAGGATAATAGGATACAGTACTACCTAACCTGAAAAATGCACTGTTGAAGAGCTGAATAATTCCTGTTACAATCAATATTATAATTTGAAGTAGGCAGTAACAAGGCAGAGAATCAGCAACACTGTTTCCTTATCATCATCCTCATTATAACATGGACCTCACTATAGATACTCCACTAAGGGCCGGTTTCCAAGCACAGGATTTAGCTAAGTTCCAGATTTTGAACATCTGGAGTCAGAAAATTGGCTTTCCAAAATGTGGCATAGTCACAGTAGAACAAATAACGATTTTAAAATTTAATTTCAACAAACTAGAAAATTGAACACAAAAAATATAAAGGAAATAGTGTAAAATATCAGCTATTTTGAATTATTTAGGAATGTATAATTTTGTCAAGGAAAAACGTTTCCAATTATAGAAATGAGAAAAAAAAAGATTATCATAAATACTGGTAATACTACGCCCCATTTTGGAAAGCCAATTTTTTTACTCCAGCTGTTTAGTCTAGAACTTAGTTAAACCCTGAGCTCAGAAACTGGCCTTTAATTTAGGATTTTTTATGTGATATAATTAATAAAAATCTGGTTTGGCACACTCACACAACTTTCCTTGCCATTATGGAAATTGATCTCCTGACGCTAGTGTTCATGCACATCTCAAGTCTACTATTCAAAGATCCAAGCCAGCTGGTGTCAGGACAATAATGCTGGAGACACAGGAGTTCTGCTATCTCTTCATAGTGAATGATTTAATAGAATCAACAGTTGCCAACAGTTTGCAATTGAATAATCACATTTTCTCAAATTTCAAGCTTATTTCCAATTTAAGTAAAAATGTAACTCAACATTAATTGTAGAGATTCTCATGCTCAATCTTTTTCACTTGAAATTTTTTGTTTAAATTGTATCTGAAGCCTGATAATTGGGAATCTAAAATCAAACTTTGCATAGATGGGGCGGAGCTCCTGAGATTTTTACAGATATGGGACTTGTGGCAGTTGATAGAGCTTATCAATATTACTATTATAGGAATAAATTCAATCAAAATTGTTCAAGCTGTTTTCGAGAAAATCGCAAAAACCATGTTTTTGACTACATTTCAGCTGCTATCTTGAATTGCATTTGATCAAAATTGTTCATGTCAGATCTTATAGGGGAAGGACTTTAAGTTCCAGATTTCAAGTCCTCCCGTTAATTGGGAGATGAGATATCATGTAAATGGACACTCATACACTTATACAAACACACTTGAAATTGAATTGAATATTGCAAGCTGAACAATTCCTGAAAGAACCAACTTCATTATTTATTTATTTAATCACAACATAACATACTACAACTGAGCCACTGACTTGCTTACAGGGAGGAGAGTACAGCTACAGATGCCACAGTGGATCCAGACCAGTCCAGATTCAGCCAAACAACATGGATGGTCAAGGTCAAGACAACTCAGGGTCAATGACACATTCTCAACATCAAGGACCAGACATGGACATCTGTGATTGGCCGATCCATGGATCAGATGAAGCTGAAGACATCATTGAAGAAAAGTACCAGATTCAGCATAACATGGATAATCAGGTTGTATACTTAGACCACAATTATTCAAAACATCGATTTGAAATTATAGTGCTAAAGCCAGAGGTTCTGATTGAAGAAGAAGAACACCAACAACATGAAGGAATAGTGGAAGAAGAGGAGATTCAGCAAGAAAATGATACAGGCATACAGATTGAAAGCATCTATTCTCTTTCAACAGATAGACTGAACTGTGACCCCTTTATACCTGAACACATGAAAGTTGAAAATGTAGAAGAATCTTATGAAACACACTCAGAAACATTAGTGGATATTGAAGACAATTATTCTGATACAATATTTACAAATTCTGAAAGTATAAGAATACCAACAGGACTATGTATATCAAACTCTGTCGTTCAAGGAGGTTTAAGCTCCATCAATAGATCAGTTGATGAAACTCTTGGGAACACTTCGATCAACGATTCTGATGAAGACCTCAATGAGGTGGACTTATTAATTAAAAATGCAAGAAAGAAATCAAATCTCACCCAACATTTGAGGTTTCACACTGGAGAGAGACCATTCAGCTGTGATTTCTGTGACTACAAAGCAATAAAGAAATCAAATCTCACCCAACATTTAAGGATTCACACTGGTGAAAAACCCTATACCTGTGATTTTTGTGACTACAAAGCAATAAAGAAATCATCTCTCACCAAACATATAAGGACTCACACTGTAGAGAGACCCTTCAGCTGTGATTTTTGTGACCACAAGGCAACAAACAAATCAAATCTCATCCAACATATAAGGATTCACACTGGAGAGAGACCCTACAGCTGTGATTTCTGTGACCATAAAGCTACAGTAAAATCAGCTCTCACCCAACATCTAAGGATTCACACTGGAGAGAGACCCTTCAGCTGTGATTTCTGTGACTACAAAGCTAATCAGAAATCTGATCTCACCAAACATATAAGGATTCACACTGGAGAGAGACCCTACAGCTGTGATTTCTGTGACTACAAATCTTATCAGAAATCTGATCTCACCAGACATATAAGGACTCACACTGTAGAGAGACCCTTCAGCTGTAATTTTTGTGACTACAAATCAACACAAAAATCAGCTCTCACCCAACATCTGAGGATTCACACCGGTGAAAGACCCTTCAGCTGTGATTTCTGTGACTACAAAGCAACAGAAAAATCAGCTCTCACCCAACATTTGAGGACTCACACTGGAGAGAGACCCTACAGCTGTGATCTCTGTGACTACAAAGCAACACAAAAATCAGCTCTCACCCAACATCTAATGATTCACACTGGAGAGAGACCCTTCAGCTGTGATTTATGTAACTACAAAGCAATAAAGAAATCAAATCTCACCCAACATTTAAGGACTCACACTGGAGAGAGACCCTTCAGATGTGATTTCTGTGACTACAAATCAACACATAAATCAGCTCTCAACAGACATCTGAGGACGCACACTAAAGAAAGACCCTAGAGCTGTGATTTCTATGACTACAAAACAAAACTAAAAAAAATTAAGGAAACACACTTGCATAAACTTTGAAATACAATTTTTCCATATAAAATCTCTTACAATCCAAAACAACATTCGAATACTAAAAATATTTAACTGATTTCTGAGGCCCCATAACTCTTACAACAGCTCAACTCTCAAAACTCTGAACCATTCATTAACATAGAAAATATATTAATAATTTTATCAATTTTCATTTACATAGAAACTCTGTCAATCAGAAATCATTCTCAGGCATAATAATTCAAGAAAGTTTCAAAATGTTAATGTCTTGCCCTTCTTATCATATGCATGATTCATCAATTTTCTATCTGAATATTTTTCTTAAATTTAGCTGACTCACTGTACATACTACTATAAATATTTCCAGATTTGTTTTTCTAGTCAGTACAATTTGTATTCATATTTTTTGAATATTTGTGCAATAAAGTATAATAGTCTTTGAATAAAACTCTCAATATTCATTTTTGTCTTTCATATCTATTCTATTATAAAATTATCCATCAATGTCTATGAATGCAACATCAGTTATGTCTTTTCAAATAAATTATTCTTGTGTTCATTACATTTCATTTGAAAACACTTTTTTACCAGACTATGTTCTAGTTATTTCAATGTTACAAAATTTATTATGCTCTTTGCACCTGGATTCACAAGATTTTTGTTTTTGAATAACTTTTAAATTGCATTATATTAAGAATTAAAATGAGAGGCCAAAAAAAGTTCTTTCTAAATTCTCCAATTTCACTTTCACCACCCACTTATCTTTTGAAACAAAAGAGTTTTAGCATTTCAAAAATGTTATGTTTGTTTGTATAGTAAGTGCTAGTGTTTAATATTAATAATTTTTGTATAGTAGGGCTCATCGAATTTCCATCAAGCTGTTTACCCTGTTGTCAATATTTGCAGTAGCAGAAGTCTTTGGGATGATTTACAGCATCTAATTTTGATTTCTGTCTAATAATAATTGTTACAAAACTTGTCATGCTCTTTGCACCTGGATTCACAAGTTTTTTTGTTGAAAAAGATAGATCCGAGAATCATTAATAATAAACTGAGTTTGAACTGGACAGAATAGGTTCAGGAACAGCAAACTTATAATAATAAATCAAAGACATTCTCATCAAACCAAATAGGTAGGTTCATTTCCATCATTTAATTCAAGTTTACTTGGAAATGGTTGATTTCAAGGGTTAAATGAGTCGTCCATTTACAAAAGTGCCTACTTGCCAAAAACAAAATTTTCAGGAAACAAGAAAACCTTAATTTCATTGAAATTATGGGTTAATTAATTACTGTTAAGTTTATAAAATCCGTGAATAAATTGGAAACACAATTTACAAGGTCTTAGATTACAATATTTTTTTATATATATAGTAGTTTTAAGCTGTTTTAACTAGACAGTTTTGGAAAAAATATTTGTAATTAGCAAGTTTTGGAAATGGACCTTTGTCAAGTAGCTAGTTTTGATACTGTGAATAAATCAGGTCTGATTTGGAAATCTAAAACAACAAAGAGCCTGAAGAAGAGTTTTAAAAGTGTAAAACAGAATTTATTCAAATAAATGTTCTATTAAACATATTTGAATAATCTTGAAATATTAAATCAATGAAATATTGTAGAAAAATTATTATGAAAAATGTACTCTCACCAAATATTAAAAAATGAGCTAGAACAATGTTCATGAAAATTTTTCTTAAATGTAACAATTAAGCAAAATTTGACTGTCTTCAATCAATGAAAAATTAGCTAGCTCAACATATATCAAGAAGAGTTTTTTTGCCTTATTATCATGAGTCTTTTTTTACACTCTTAAATTTATTTCTTCCATGGGCTCATCAATTTCTTCATTTTCATCAACATTTTGAAGATCCAGTTGTTCTTGTTTTGATATGACATCTTTGTAGAACTTCAAATGACAAGAACTTTCCACTGCACCTTCTTCAGCTGTCACTTCTTCAGCATTCATTCTTCCTCAGGCCTCAGGTATAATACAAAACACAAAACAACTTGAACAACATAAACCTCTTAAATCAATCAACTATCAATGAACACAGCTTATTGAAAATAACTGATCCCCTGGAAGTGACAGGTTGGCCAACAGTACTATAGATTTTTATATTCAGTAATATTGATTTTCACTATGAAAATGTATGCCAGTGCTTCAGAATAAACAATATTGTGGAAGCTTACAACTAGTAAGTAGGGCTTTTTTATATTGCAACTAGCCAGTTTTGGAAAAATCTTCGTGAACTCTGTCATCTTAGTTGCTAGCAAGTAGATAGTTTTGGAACAGTTTGCATGAAGACAGTTTTGGAAATGGAATGAAATGCAACTAGGCTCACTTTGAATCTGTACTCGATTTTCAATCATTTTTTTCAAAATAGGATAAAGAAACTTTTGTCACTGTAAAAGTGTTTTATAATGTATATTCCAGTTGTTCCAACAACATGCAATCAAAATCTCAATTTCTCAAACTTTGTCAAGAAGGCACTTTTGGAAATGGACGACTCAAATAACCCAATTTATTTCATTTATTTACAATGCAAATGACACTAATGTAAAAACAGTGAGAGATGAAATAATAAGGTAGTCCTTGTGCTATTTTATTCCAAATTTCTAAGTGACAAAGTCCAAGATAAGGTTAGAATTTCACATGTACAATTTTTATAAAATTTTAGTCCAAAATAAACATTAAAACTATAAATTTTGAATTTAGATGGCTTGAATTATTAAATTAATTAGAAATATTCCACTCAATTGCCACTTGTAACGAATAATATTGAGTTATTCGAGAAAATTTGGAACCATTCAAAAAACACAAACTTGTCCACAACACTACAGGCTCAGGAAATACTGTGATTCACCGGCATACAGGAGCCCGCCTCTCCATTCTCAATGAGAAATCTGCAAAGTTGTGGAGAAAGGTAGCACTATAGTGAGGTCCACGTTATAATGACAGTGGATGAAGATAGAAGACCAGCGTTACCGATTGTCTGCCTTGATTAATGATATTCCTACATTGTTGAAAACAGATTTGGCAACTTTGTGGAGCTGTAGAAAGATAGCGCTGTCTGTTTTGTCGGATGATGGACAAGGATACCAACATCAATGTTAATAAAATACTGCCATTATAAAGTGGACCACACTATATCCTTGTCTATCATTCAACAAAGTAGATAGCACTATCTCTATCTTGCTTTGCTCTGTTGCCAAAACATCAATAAACATAACTATTTGTAAAAACCTTCAATCCCTTCCAGCATAATTATTGCAATTTCAAAGCAAAATCCTAACCCACTAACCTATCCTTTCACATTTGAAACATCAAAAAACATAACTCTACCTGCTACCCCTTCTAGCATATTGCAATTTCAAAGCAAAATCCTAACCCACTAACCTATCCTTTCACATTTGAAACATCAAAAAACATAACTCTACCTGCTACCCCTTCTAGCATATTGCAATTTCAAAGCAAAATCCTAACCCACTAACCTATCCTTTCACATTTGAAACATCAATAAACATAACTATTTGTAAAAACCTTCAATCCCTTCCAGCATAATTATTGCAATTTCAAAGCAAAATCCTAACCTATCTTTCCACCTTTGAAATATCAAAAAGCATAATTCTACCTGGACCCTAGCCCTTTCTAGCATATTGCAATTTCAAAGCAAAATCCTAACCTATCTTTCCACCTTTGAAATATCAAAAAGCATAATTCTACCTGGACCCTAGCCCTTTCTAGCATATTGCAATTTCAAAGCAAAATCCTAACCCACTAACCTATCCTTTCACATTTGAAACATCAAAAAACATAACTCTACCTGCTACCCCTTCTAGCATATTGCAATTTCAAAGCAAAATCCTAACCTATCTTTCCACCTTTGAAATATCAAAAAGCATAATTCTACCTGGACCCTAGCCCTTTCTAGCATATTGCAATTTCAAAGCAAAATCCTAACCCACTAACCTATCCTTTCACATTTGAAACATCAAAAAACATAACTCTACCTGCTACCCCTTCTAGCATATTGCAATTTCAAAGCAAAATCCTAACCTATCTTTCCACCTTTGAAATATCAAAAAGCATAATTCTACCTGGACCCTAGCCCTTTCTAGCATATTGCAATTTCAAAGCAAAATCCTAACCTATCTTTCCACCTTTGAAATATCAAAAAGCATAATTCTACCTGGACCCTAGCCCTTTCTAGCATATTGCAATTTCAAAGCAAAATCCTAACCTATCTTTCCACCTTTGAAATATCAAAAAGCATAATTCTACCTGGACCCTAGCCCTTTCTAGCATATTGCAATTTCAAAGCAAAATCCTAACCCACTAACCTATCCTTTCACATTTGAAACATCAAAAAACATAACTCTACCTGCTACCCCTTCTAGCATATTGCAATTTCAAAGCAAAATCCTAACCTATCTTTCCACCTTTGAAATATCAAAAAGCATAATTCTACCTGGACCCTAGCCCTTTCTAGCATATTGCAATTTCAAAGCAAAATCCTAACCTATCTTTCCACCTTTGAAATATCAAAAAGCATAATTCTACCTGGACCCTAGCCCTTTCTAGCATATTGCAATTTCAAAGCAAAATCCTAACCTATCTTTCCACCTTTGAAATATCAAAAAGCATAATTCTACCTGGACCCTAGCCCTTTCTAGCATATTGCAATTTCAAAGCAAAATCCTAACCCACTAACCTATCCTTTCACATTTGAAACATCAATAAACATAACTATTTGTAAAAACCTTCAATCCCTTCCAGCATAATTATTGCAATTTCAAAGCAAAATCCTAACCTATCTTTCCACCTTTGAAATATCAAAAAGCATAATTCTACCTGGACCCTAGCCCTTTCTAGCATATTGCAATTTCAAAGCAAAATCCTAACCTATCTTTCCACCTTTGAAATATCAAAAAGCATAATTCTACCTGGACCCTAGCCCTTTCTAGCATATTGCAATTTCAAAGCAAAATCCTAACCCACTAACCTATCCTTTCACATTTGAAACATCAATAAACATAACTATTTGTAAAAACCTTCAATCCCTTCCAGCATAATTATTGCAATTTCAAAGCAAAATCCTAACCCACTAACCTATCCTTTCACATTTGAAACATCAATAAACATAACTATTTGTAAAAACCTTCAATCCCTTCCAGCATAATTATTGCAATTTCAAAGCAAAATCCTAACCCACTAACCTATCCTTTCACATTTGAAACATCAATAAACATAACTATTTGTAAAAACCTTCAATCCCTTCCAGCATAATTATTGCAATTTCAAAGCAAAATCCTAACCTATCTTTCCACCTTTGAAATATCAAAAAGCATAATTCTACCTGGACCCTAGCCCTTTCTAGCATATTGCAATTTCAAAGCAAAATCCTAACCCACTAACCTATCCTTTTACATTTGAAACATCAATAAACATAACTATTTGTAAAAACCTTCAATCCCTTCCAGCATAATTATTGCAATTTCAAAGCAAAATCCTAACCTATCTTTCCACCTTTGAAATATCAAAAAGCATAATTCTACCTGGACCCTAGCCCTTTCTAGCATATTGCAATTTCAAAGCAGAAACCTAACCTAACCTTATGGAACATTATTAAATATAATCCAAAAAAACCTAACCACTAACCCCTTCACATTTAATAATTTAGTTTTCAAAGCAAAATCCTAACCCACTAACCTATCCTTTCACATTTGAAACATCAAAAAACATAACTCTACCTGCTACCCCTTCTAGCATATTGCAAATTCAAAG
>NW_024091345.1:0-21056 GCF_014356525.2 Nilaparvata lugens | reverse complement strand
CTCTCTCTTGATGTTGTTTTAGTTGTAACTTGAAATTGTATGGAGGGTTAAGTGTAAGAGAGGGCCTACTTCGCCCTCCTAGGTTTTTAATAAAGGCAGCGATTCAATTCAATCCAATTCAATTCTCATAACTTATTTCCTATCTTTTTCTTCCCCTCTCGTTCTTCTCTTATCTTTCCTTGACTGCTCTTCTCCTACTCTTACTCTCGCTCTCTGTCATTCTCTTTTCTTTCATCTCTCACCCACTGCTGTATCTCTCTCATCCTCTCTCATGATGAAAACTCACTCATTTCAATTTCAATACCCCAATATTAGTCGCCAAACCGGACTCACTAAGATACCTCATTGTTGATTTCTTTTATCTCTCACCCACTGCTGTATCTCTCTCATCCTCTCTCATGATGAAAACTCACTCATTTCAATTTCAATACCCCAATATTAATCGCCAAACCGGACTCACTGAGATACCTCATTGTTGTTCGAAATCACAATTGAAACCTATTGAATGTGAAGACCGACCGAATGAAAACTGTCTCTGTAGAAAGATTAACCTCAAACTGTCAGCATTCCTCATAAGCAACAATCAATGACTCCCATTGAATCAATACTGACAGTTTTGATGGACCGAAAACTGTCTCTGTAGTAAGATTTATCTAAAACTGTCAGAATTCCTCATAAGCAACATCAATGATTCCCATTAAACCAATACTGACAGTTTCGATTGGTGGTATGAACCAGCCCCAATGATTCATATTCAACGGAAGGCTGATAGTTTAACTTGGATCTAACCGAAGTTCTGATTGGTAGTTATGAACCAATGAACCCGTCGGGCTCAGGTGAGGCAGCTAATCCTCTTAGGAGAGACCTCTTAAGAGGTGCTCAGCCTCAGCACCTCTGACAACTGAGTCAGATATCAGCGGTGATTGGGTCAAGAGAGGAAGAGGGGTGATTACAAACAAATCCTGTAGTTTACTCTGTTTCTGACACCCAATTGTCAGCTCTGTAATCATTGAAAGGGTAGGAAATTGCTTGAAGAATCTAAAAAACTTCAATTAGGATTTCTTGACCGTTTCTGACACCCAATTGTCAGCTCAGTAATCATTGAAAGGGTAGGAAATTGCTTGAAGAATCCAACAAACTTCAATTTAGGATTTCTTGACCGTTTCTGACACCCAATTGTCAGCTCTGTAATCATTGAAAGGGTAGGAAATTGCTTGAAGAATCTAACAAACTTCAATTTATGATTTCTTGACCGTCTCTGACACCCAATTGTCAGCTCAGTAATCATTGAAAGGGTAGGAAATTGCTTGAAGAATCTAACAAACTTAAATTAGGATTTCTTGACCGTTTCTGACACCCAATTGTCAGCTCAGTATCATTGAAAGGGTAAGAAATTGCTTGAAGAATCCAACAACATCAATTTAGGATTTCTTGACCGAGCGAAGGGAGGTCTAAGATTCAAGTTGAAGGTTTGGCATTTCTCTAATGTTTATATGTTGCGCATTTACGGCGAAACGCGGTAATAGATTCACATGAGATTTGACAGGTATGTTCCTTTTTAAATTGCGCGTCGACGTATATACAAGGTTCTTGGAAATTTTGCATTTCAAGGATAATATAAAAGGAAAAAGGAGCCTCTCCATACGCCAATATTAGAGTAAAAATCAGACTATAGAATTATTATCATAAATCAGCTGTCTAGTGGACTATGATACTACCCGTTCAAAAACATCGAACATCTTGAAAATGTATCTTTCCATCAACGTTAGTAGACAGTTGACTAATACTACCCGTTCAAAAACATCGAACATCTTGAAAATGTATCTTTCATCAACGTTTAGACAGTTAGTTGACTATAATACTACCCGTTCAAAAACATCGAATATCTTGAAAATGTATCTTTCCATCAACGTTAGTTTAGTAGACAGTTGACTATAATACTACCCGTTCAAAAACATCGAACATCCTGAAAATGTATCTTTCCATCAACGTTGTAGACAGTTGCAGCCAGACCTGATAACAGCGCTCACACTCACATTCCGGGACGACACGTCACGATACGATAGGACAAAAAGCTCTATGTTTATTTAGGATTTTTTCTAGACATTTTAAATTGATAAATTATTTATAAATTTTTGAGAAAACATAACAACAGGTCAATGTAACTTACTGAGCGCGAGGTCTACTGTTCACAGAACTACTAGTGGAGTACTCTCAATTACTGATTTATTTATGACGTTAATGATAATAATGTTCTTCAAACTAATACCTTTCGCGAATGCAGTGCGTTTGGGTGAATTGAGTTTTAATTTCTATAGTTTCTGTGCGTACTTCAATAGATTTTGTGTGTCTAGCCAAACGTTCCACCTCCAGTATCATTCAATTCTGTAAAACCTCTGTAAAAGAAAAGTCCTTAATGCCATCAAGCTCTCTTGTTTTTTACTTAAATCTATGTGACCTATTGGTTAAAAGAAATTATGATAATAATATCTCTAAACTAACTGTAAACTAACTGTTTGGGTGAATTTAGGATCAAATTTCTGAAGTTTCTATGCGTTTTTAAATACATTTTGTGTGACTAGTCAAACGTTCCATCTCTAGTATCATTCATTCTCTACAATCTCTGGAAAAAGGACCTCTTACTGCCATATAATCAAGCTCTCTTGTTCTCTACTTGAATTTAGAAATCTTTTTCCACCATATTCCAAGAACTATTCCATGCAGGTATGAATTCTTTACCGGTGATATAGGATTTGTCGTGATGATTCACATTCGTATTAAATTTTTAGAAGATAATGATCACTTATTGTCGAGATAAATGATTACTGCAATTGAGGTAATAAGACTTAGATAACAGGGAAACAAACGGGAATTTTCGAGCTGATCAAAACCTAAGACTATTGAGATATGATACTGCAATAATTGAGGTAATAAGACCTCAGATAATAGGGGAACAAAAGGGAAATTTTCGAGCTGATCAAAACCTAAGACTTATTGAGATATGATTACTGCAATAAATTGAGGTAATAAGACCTCAGATAATAGGGAAACAAAAGGGAAATTTTCGAGCTGATCAAAACCTAAGACTTATTGAGATATGATTACTGCAATAAATTGAGGTAATAAGACCTCAGATAACAGGGAAACAAACGGGTAATTTGCGAGCTGATCAAAACCTAAGACTTATTGAGATATGACTGCTAAAATTGAGGTAATAAGACCCCAGATAATAGGGAAACAATCGAGAAATTTGCGAGCTGATCAAAACTAAGACTTATTGAGATATGATTACTGCAATAAATTGAGGTAATAAGACCTCAGATAACAGGGAAAGAAACGGGAAATTTTGAGCTGATCAAAACCTAAGACTTATTGAGATATGACTGCTAAAATTGAGGTATAAGACCTTAGATAACAGGGAAAAAACGGGAAATTGCGAGCTGATCAAAACCTAAGACTTATTGAGATATGATTACTGCAATTGAGGTAATAAGACCTCAGATAACAGGGAAACAAAGGAGAAATTCTCGAGCTGATCAAAAACCTTATACTTATTGAGATATGACTACTGCAATTGAGGTAATAAGACCACAGATAATAGGGGAACAAAAGGGAAATTTTCGAGCTGATCAAAACCTAAGACTTATTGAGATATGACTACTGCAATTGAGGTAATAAGACCTCAGATAATAGGGAAACAAACGAGAAATTGCGAGCTGATCAAAACCTAAGACCAGAGAAAACTACTATATATTCTATTCTATGCTATAATATACTATGCTGTATTCTGTGCTAAGACTTATTGATTATGGTACTGGGGTCACCCTTCCAGTGATAGTAGATAAGTTAAAATTAGTTCACAATATATTACTTTTCAGGGGAATTTATGCCTTCTTTGAGCTTTCTGTAGCTTGACGTTCAAAGCGAGCATAGCGAGCTCTAGTTAGTTCGAGAATATAAGTACTGATTGATAGAATAAACGAACACCTGTAAATAATAGTGAATTGAGATGGATTAGGATTGCTGTGGTAAGGCGTGCCAAATACATTAATTCATTAGGCCCAATGCGCGCAATTAATCAGCCATATGAGCAATGTGACTTTTAATACAATTAGGGCCTCAATTAGACCCCACTGCATCATAACAGCGCGCAAATCACATTATTACAGCCATTTCAGTTATTATTAGTAGCCAACCATGTCGAGAGACAAGCTCTTAAATTAATCGATGTTTGCTGAATGGCATTCATTTGTACAATAGAATTTTTGGTGAAGAATATTTATAGAATATACAGTATAATCACGGAGTAAAAACAAAATTGGTCCTTCTTCTGTGATATAATAAATGTTTGGAATGTACATTTTCGTGGAATTGTATAATTGACCGAGCGAAGTGAGGTCTAAGATTCAAGTCGACGGTTTGGCATTTCTCTTAATGTTTAAATGTTTGAATGTTTTTATGTTGCGCATTTACGGCGAAACGCAGTAATAGATTTTCATGAAATTTGACAGGTATGTTCCTTTTCAAATTGTGCGTCGACGTATATACAAGGTTTTTGGAAATTTTGCATTTCAAGGATAATATAAAAGGATAAAGGAGCCTCCCTCATACGGCAATATTAGAGTAAAAATCTGGTGTGGCGCACTCACACAACTTTCCTTGCTGTTATGAAAATGATCACCTGACGCTAGTGTTCCCGTGCATCTTAAGTCTACTATTCTAAGATTTGAGCCAGCAGATGACAGGGCAATAACGCTGGAGACACACATGAGGTTGCTATCTCTTCATAGTGAATGATTTAATAGAATCAACAAAAATTTGCAATGAATAATCACATTTTCTCGAATTTAAAGCTTATTTTCAATTTTAGGTGAAAATATTACTGAACATTAATTGTAGAGATTTTCATGCTCAATCTACACCACTAAATTTTTTTTGTTTCAATTGTATCTGAAGCCTGATAATTGGGAATCTATCTGCATTGATGGGGCGGAGCTCCTGAAATTTTTGCAGATATGGACTTGTGGCAGTTGATAGAGCTTATCGATGACTATTTAGGTATGAATTTGATCAAAATCGTGGAGCCGTTTCCGAGAAAATCACTAAAACCCCTGTTTTTGACAACATTTTCGCCATTTTAGCCGCCATCTTGAATTGCATTTGATAGAAATTGCTCGTGTCGGATCCTTATAGTGAAAGGACCTTAAGTTCCAAATTTCAAGTCATTCCGTTAATTGGGAGATGAGATATCGTGTACACAGACGCACATACACTCATACACACACACACACACACACACACACACACACACACACACACATACAGACCAATACCCAAAAACCAGTTTTTTGGACTCAGGGGATCTTGAAACGTATAGAAATTTTGAAATTGGGGTACCTTAATTTTTTTTGGAAAGCAATACTTTCCTTACCTATGGTAATAGGGCAAGGAAAGTAAAAATCAGACATATAATTATTCCTTATAAATCAGCTGACAAATGATTACAGATGTGTGTAGAAGCCAGTCTATTACTGTATTTCCATAAGGTCTATGGTTTCAATCAGGTACTTGTGGATAAGACTACTGCGTGAGGTCTACTGTTCACAGAACTACTAGTATTTGTGAAGTGATTGTTAAGTACAATCATAGAGGAAAGCCATAGTCCTAATGGTTCTTCTTCGTGAAGCTATGTGACACTGGTAGTCTCTCATACTGTGCCTTTCTTACACTCTCACCCCAATAAAACAGTATAATAGACAGTAGTCGACAGTAATCGGCTTGAAATTTGGAACATAAACGACCTATATCATGGGATCGTATTATGCTATTTTTCTCTATGGCATGATTGTTGAGTAATTGTACGTATTTGTAAAGTAATTGTAAATCATCTGCCAAAAAGCGTCAACCCAGGACTATCAAGATCTCACAACTGAGAAATCATATTTATTTATGAATATACTTATTCATGAACTCACAAATATCCACTAGCTTCTCTTGTTAATTGGAGTTTATCCTCAATTCTAGTAATCATGAAATATATCGAAAATGAATAAGTGATTTATTCCAAAACTCCCAATATGATATACTACGATAAATTCTGTGCTAATTAAAACATCATTCAAGGCGGATTTCCACATAACAATCAGTATCAGTGACCGGTAAAGTGAAAATATAATTCCTTTGAGTTCCACTCAGCCCGGGTAAACTAGAATTTGAGATACTATATAACTCCCATTTTTCCTTGAGTGATTGTCCTAACATGTTGAAGTATCTAGTTGCAAATATTAGATAAGCGACGTTCAACAGGTAGTTCAGTTGGATGGGTGTTCGCTTGAGTACAAGTCTGATTATCAGAGCTTACTAGCTTCTAAATTATTTTTTATGACACAACTGAAGCTGTTTGTCCTTCAATTCGGATTTCATCAATAAAACGACCAAATTATCTTCGATCACAGTGAATTTTATCATTCAAGAAAATAGAGTCTTCATTATGACGTGATAACATCAGCCAATGAGAGCGTGTTGTGGGCGTGGCTTGTACTAGGCACTGGAGTGTACTCGCACGTGATTGGTGGACGTCTTCTGAGGTCAGATAACTCTCAACTTGAGTTGATTCGGCATCCACAAATGGAATTGGATTATACTGAAGCTCTTCATACTTGTAAGTTGAAATATATCCTGGCTTATTAATACACCTATTTACAATAAAATGATCAATTTATTGCCTTTGGCAAGGCAGAGAATCGAAAATGCAGTTCTCATATCTTTCTCCACTGCCTTTAACGTGGACATCACTGTAGCAAATATTGTGTCGATCCAACTTACATTACAGTGGAATAATAGATTTCAACTAATTGTGTAATGGAGAGATCTATTTTGAATGCCAGCGCTTCAAGGGAGAATTGATGTTATCCATAGAATGCTACAATAATTTATAGTAGAATTCACTATTTTTACTTTCCTTGCCCTATTACCATAGGTAAGGAAAGTATTGCTTTCCAAAAAAATTAAGGAACCCTAATTCCAAGTTTAAAACATCATTCAAGGCGGATTTCCACATAACAATCAGTATCAGTGACCGGTAAAGTGAAAATATAATTCCTTTGAGTTCCACTCAGCCCGGGTAAACTAGAATTTGAGATACTATATACTCCCATTTTTCCTTGAGTGATTGTCCTAACATGTTGAAGTATCTAGTTGCAAATATTAGATAAGCGACGTTCAACAGGTAGTTCAGTTGGATGGGTGTTCGCTTGAGTACAAGTCTGATTATCAGAGCTTACTAGCTTCTAAATTTATTTTTTATGGACACAACTGAAGCTGTTTGTCCTTCAATTTCGGATTTCATCAATAATAACGACCAAATTATCTTCGATCACAGTGAATTTTATCATTCAAGAAAATAGAGTCTTCATTATGACGTGATAACATCAGCCAATGAGAGCGTGTTGTGGGCGTGGCTTGTACTAGGCACCTGGAGTGTACTCGCACGTGATTGGTGGATGTTTTCTGAGGTCAGATAACTCTCAACTCGAGTTGAATTCGGCATCCACAAATGGAATTGGATTATACTGAAGCTCTTCATACTTGTAAGTTGAAATATATCCTGGCTTATTAATACACCTATTTACAATAAAATGATCAATTTATTGCCTTTGGCAAGGCAGAGAATCGAAAATGCTGTTCTCATATCTTTCTCCACTGCCTTTATAACGTGGACATCACTGTAGCAAATATTTATCGATCCAACTTATTCTTCATTACAGTCGAATAATGGATTTCATCTAATTGTGTTATGGAGAGATCTATTTTGAACTGCCAGCATCAAGCGAAGAATGATGTTATCCATAGAATGCTACAATAATTTATAGTAGTGTAAAATTCACTATTTTTAGACTACTTTCCTTGCCCTATTACCATAGGTAAGGAAAGTATTGCTTTCCAAAAAAATTGAGGATTTATTGACCGAGCGAAGTGAGGTCTAAGATTCAAGTCGATGGTTTGGCATTTCTCTTAATGTATAAATGTTTAAATGTTTATATGTTGAGCATTTACGGCGAAACGCGGTAATAGATTTACATGAGATTTGACAAGGATGTTCCTTTTTAAATTGCGCGTCGACGTATATACAAGGTTTTTAGAAATTTTGCATTTCAAGGATAATATAAAAGGAAGAAGGAGCCTCCTTCATACGCCAATATTGGAGTAAAAATCAGACTAGATTTATTATCATAAATCAGCTGTCTAGTGGACTATAATACTACCCGTTCAAAAACATGGAACATCTTGAAAATGTATCTTTCCATCAACGTTAGTTGACAGTTGATTATAATACTACCCGTTCAAAAACATCGAACATCTTGAAAATGTATCTTTCCATCAACGTTGTAGACAGTTGCAGCCAGTCCTGATAACAGCGCTCACACTCACATTCCGGGACGACACGTCACGGTACGATATGACAAACAGGTCTATGTTTATTTAGGATTCTTTCTAGACATTTTAAATTTATATATTATGCATTAATTTTTGAGAAAACATAACAACCGTTCAATGTAACTTACTGAGTGCGAGGTCTACTGTTCACAGAACTACTAGTGGAGTACTCTCAATTAATGATTTATTGATTACGTTAATGATAATAATGTTCTTCAAACTAATACCTTTCGCGAATGCTGTGTTTTTGGGTGAATTTGAGTTTTCATTTCTAAAGTTTCTGTGCGTTTTTCAATACATTTTGTGTGCCTAGCCAAACGGTTCATCTCCAGTATCATTCAATTCTGTACAATCTCTGTAAAAAGAAAAGTCCTTTACTGTCATCAAGCTCTCTGGTTTTCCACTTCAAATCTATGAAACCTCATTGGTTAAAATACATTTATGATGATGATATTCTATAAACTAACACCTTCTGTATATAGTGCGTTTGGGTGAATTTAGGATCAAATTTCTGAAGTTTCTGTGCGTTTTTAATGCATTTTTGTGCCTAGTCAAACGTTCCATCTCTAGTATCATTCATTTCTCTACAATCTCTGGAAATAGAGCCCCTTATTGTCATATAAGTTCTCTTGTTCTCTACTTGAAATTTAGAAATCTTTTTTCAGCATATTGCAAGAGCTATTTCATGCAGGTATAAACTGCACAGGATTTATCTGCATTTATTTTTCTACAATCTCTGGAAAGAAAGCCCCTTATTGCCATATAATCAAGAACTCTTGTTCTGTACTTGGAATTTGAGAAATATTTCTCCAGCACATTGCAAGAAATATCTCATGCTGTTATAAACTTCACAGGATTTATCTGCATTTATTTTTCTACAATCTCTGGAAAGAAAGTCCCTTATTGCCATATAATCAAGAACTCTTGTTCTGTACTTGGAAATTTGAGAAATATTTCTCCAGCACATTGCAAGAAATATCTCATGCTGTTATAAACTTCACAGGATTTATCTGCATTTATTTTTCTACAATCTCTGGAAAGAAAGTCCCTTATTGCCATATAATCAAGAACTCTTGTTCTGTACTTGGAAATTTGAGAAATATTTCTCCAGCACATTGCAAGAAATATCTCATGCTGTTATAAACTTCACAGGATTTATCTGCATTTATTTTTCTACAATCTCTGGAAAGAAAGTCCCTTATTGCCATATAATCAGAACTCTTGTTCTGTACTTGGAAATTTGAGAAATATTCTCCAGCACATTGCAAGAAATATCTCATGCTGTTATAAACTTCACAGGATTTATCTGCATTTATTTTTCTACAATCTCTGGAAAGAAAGTCCTATTGCCATATAATCAAGAACTCTGTTCTGTACTTGGAAATTTGAGAAATCTTTTTTCAGCATATTGCAAGAGCTATTTCATGCAGGTATAAACTGCACAGGATTGATCTGCATTTATTTTTCTACAATCTCTGGAAGAAAGTCCTATTGTCATAAATCAAGAACTCTTGTTCTGTACTTCAAATTTGAGAATATTTTTCCAGCATATTGCAAGAACTATTTCATGCAGGTATAAACTGCACAGGATTTATCTGCATTTATTTATCTACAATCTCTGGAAAGAAAGTCCCTTATTGCCATATAATTATATTATTAAGAACTCTTGTTCTATACTTGAAATTTCAGAAATATTTTTCCAGCATATTGCAAAAACTATTTCATGCAGGTATAAACTGCACAGGATTTATGTGCATTTATTCTTCTACAATCTCTGGGAAGAAATTCCTTATTGTCATATAATTAAGAACTCTTGTTCTGTACTTGAAATCTGAGAAATATTTTTCCAACATATTGCAAGAACTATTTCATACAGTTATAAACTGCACAGGATTTATCGTAGTTTGGATTTAACATTGGAAGTTTTGGGATAAATCGCTTATTTACTTTCGATATATTTCATGATTACTAGAATAATTGAGGATAAACTCCAGTTAACAAGAAAAGCTAGTGGATATTTGTGAGTTCATGAATAAGTATATCCGTAAATAAATATGATTTCTCAGTTGTAAGATCTTGGTAGTCCTGGGGTGACGCTTTTTTGGCAGATGATTTACAATTACTTCACAAATACGTAACAATTACTCAACAATCATGCCATAGAGAAAAGATAGCATAAGACGATATCCCATTATATTGGTCGTTTATGTTCCAAATTTCAAGCCGATTACTGTCGACTACTGTCTATTATTACTGTTTTATTGGGGTGAGAGTGTAAGAACGGCACAGTATGAGATACTACCAGTGTGACATAGCTTCATGGGGAAGAACTACGTGGACTATCGGCTTTGGGATAACAGTAAAAGTTGCGACATAAAAGCCCTATACAATGTAAGAACCATGACTATTGACTTTCCTCTATGATTATACTTAACAATCACTTCACAAATACTCTACAATCAGCTCTAGGTATAACTTTACATAGATTTATGTTTCTCTAAGCTTTCTGTGGCTCAAGCTGGACGGTCAAAGCGAACGAAGCTAGTTCGAGAATATTTCAAGTACAGAATGATGAATAAAATAAACGATCACCTGTAAATAATAGTGAATTGAGATGGATTAGGATTGCTGTGGTAAGGCGTGCCAAATACATTAATTCATTAGGCCCAATGCGCGCAATTAATCAGCCATATGAGCAATGTGACTTTTAATACAATTAGGGCCTCAATTAGACCCCACTGCATCATAACAGCGCGCAAATCACATTATATCAGCCATTTCAGTTATTATTAGTAGCCAACCATGTCAAGAGACAAGCTCTTAAATTAATCGATGTTTGCTGAATGGCATTCATTTGTACAATAGAATGTTTGGTGAAAAATATTCATAGAATATTCAGTATAATCACGGAGTAAACACAAAAGTGGCCCGTCTTCTGTGGTATAATCATAAATAACAATAGCGTAAGTAGATATCCCATGGTATATGGCATTTATGTCGCAACTTTTACTGTTATTTCAAACCGATTACTGTCGATTATTATAGATTTTTACTGTTTTTTTTGGGGTGAGAGTGTATGAACGGCACAATATGAGAGACTACCAGCGTCACATAGCTTCACGGGAAAGAACTACGTGGACAATCGGCTTGAGATAACAGTAAAAGTTGCGACATAAACGCCCTATACCATGGGATATCTACTTATGCTATTGTTTCTCCATGGTATAATGCATGTTTGGATTCTAAATTTTTGTGTTTATTATCAGTGTTAATTAAATATCATTCAAGGCGGATTACACATAACAATCAGTATCACAGTCAGTGCCCGGTAAAGTGAAAATAATAATTCCTATGAGTTCTACTCAGCCCGGGTGAACGAGAATTTGAGATACTGTATAACTCCATTTTTCCTTGAGTGATTGTCCTAGCTATTGTTGAAGTATCTAGTTGCACATATTAGATAAGCGACGTGCAACAGTTAGTTCAGTTGGATGGGTGTTCGCTTGAGTACAAGTCAGATTATCAGAGCTTACTAGCCTCTAAATTTATTTTTTATGGACACAACTGAAACTGTTTGTCCTTCATTCGGATTTCATCAATTATAACGACCAAATTATCTTCGATCACAGTGAATTATATCATTCAAAAAATAGATTCTTCATTATGACGTAATAACATCAGCCAATGAGAGCGTGTTGTGGGCGTGGCTTGTACAAGGCACCTGGAGTGTACTCGCACGTGATTGGTGGACGTTTTCTGATGTCACACAACTCTTACCTCAAGTTTAATTCAGCATCCACAAATACAATTGGATTATACTGAAGTTCTTCATACTTTTAAGTTGAAATATATCCTGCTTATTATACACCTATTTACAATAAAATGATCAATTTATTGCCTTTGGCAAGGCAGAGAATCGAAAATGCTGTTCTCATATCTTTCTCCACTGCCTTTATAACGTGGACATCACTGTAGCAAATATTGTGTCGATCCAACTTACATTACAGTCGAATAATAGATTTCAACTTATTGTGTAATGGAGAGGTCTATTTTGAATGTCAGCGCTTCAAGGGAAGAATTGATGTATCCATAGAATACTACAATAATTTATAGTAGAATTCACTATTTTTACTTTCCTTGCCCTATTACCATAGGTAAGGAAAGTATTGCTTTCCAAAAAAAATAAGGTACCCTTATTTCAAGTTTTCTATATGCATCAAGGTCCCCTGAGTCCAAAACATGATTTTTTGTGGGTGTGGGTTGTGTGTGTGTGTATGTGTGTATGTCTGTGAACACGATAATTTCATTCCTAATCAACCGACTGACTTGAAATTTCAAACTTGAGGTCCTTATACCATGAGGATCCGACAATAAGAAATTCAATAAAATTCAAATCAAGATGACGAAAAGAATGGCGGATAATTACTAAAAGACCATGTTTTTCACGGTTTTCTCGAAAACGGCTCTAACGATTTTCTTCAAATTTATACAATGGATAGCTATTTGTAAGCCCTATCAACTGACATGAGTCTCATTTCTGGGAAAATTGCAGGAGCTCCTTAATATTATTGAGAAAAATGGCGGATGATTACTAAAAAAACATGTTTCCACGATCTTCTCAAAATTGACTTGACCGATTTTTTCAAATTCATACCCTTTATAGTTATTTATCAGCTCTATCAACTAGCATGAGTCTCCTTTATGGGAAACTAATGCGTGGTCCACCTCATCCTTGAGAAGTGGACTTTGTAACCTCCTTCTAGTGCATGAGGTAGGTAGGTAGAGCAGTTCATAAAAAGAACACATAGTCGAGATATTTCATCTGTAGAACAGCTGTTTCGACGACTTTTGAAAAATCATCGAATTTGACAATTTACACAAAGGAAAAATTACTCTGAGAACAATATACACATATACAGTAGTCTGATCGTAGTTTCAAATGTTGCTGCCAATCGTCATTGTGTTATTCCCCTAAATTATTATCGTTTAAGATACAGTTCAATGAGCAAGGAAAGTTGTGTGAGTGTACCACACCAGATTTTTTGAGTGCATTTCCGCAGAACGTGAAGTCAATTGCTATCAATTCAATAGTGGCAACCATTATTCTCTTGGTTGTAAAGATACCCAATTATCTGGAAATCATTATCTTGTTTGCAAACCACACTAAAAATCCGGTAGTACTTTAAAAAACGATAAAAATGAACCAGTATACTTGGAGTAGATGATATTGATAACTGTGTAATCTTCTTTTTAGGGTGATAGGAAGGGAAGAATCTTGCCAACTTTGAATTGATGCAATCATTTTTGAACGATAATAGGATCTGAAGGCCGCTTAATACCTCAATAATTGGAAATACTGGGTCAATCTTTGAAATACTGGGTCAATTATCAGGAGAAAAGTTCCCCTTGCTCGTCATCATCACTTGCAAAATATTTTCCATCTTGAAAAAATTATCCCCGACATCATGATATTGTTTTTCATACTATCTTGTTTCTTGTCGACAATTCCTAGAAAAGGTTGAACTGACCAAAATGCCTAAATTTTCTTTATACCTTCAGCCTAAGGTACCTTGATACCTTAAACCTATTAATTATCTTATTCATTGAAGACAATTTTTTGACCGAGCGAAGGGAGGTCTAAGATTCGAGTCGACGGTTTGGAATCTCTCTTAATGTTTAAATGTTTTAGGGCCGGTTTCCGAGCTCGGTATTTAGCTAAGTCCTGGACTTTTAACAGCTGGAGTCAGAAAATTGGCTTTCCAAAACGGGGCGTAGTCGCAGCTTTTATAACAGTAGTCGTAGTTTTTATTTTCTCATTTCTATAATTATTGGAAACGTTTTTCCTTGACTAAATTAGACATTCCTAAATAATTCGAAATAGCTGAAACTTTACATTATTTTCTCTTTATTTTATTTTGTGTTCAATTTTCTAGTTTTTCGAAATTCATACGTGACTATAACAATGACTGCGACTACGCCCCGTTTTGGAAAACCAATTTTCTGACTCTAGCTGTTTAAAGTCTGGGACTTAGCTAATTCCCGAGCTCGGAAACCGGCCCCTAATGTTTGAATGTTTATATGTTGCGCATTTACGGCGAAACGCGGTAATAGATTTTCATGAAATTTGACAGGTATGTTCCTTTTCAAATTGCGCATCGACGTATATAAAGGTTTTTGGAAATTTTGCATTTCAAGGATAATATAAAAGGAAAAAAGAGCTTCCTTCATGCGCCAATATTGGAGTAAAATTCAGACTATACTACTTCATCATAAATCAGCTGTCTAGTGAACTATAATACTACCCATTCGAAAACATCTAACATCTTGAAAATGTATCTTACCATCAACGTTAGTAGACAGTTGACTATAATACTACCCGTTCAAAAACATCGAACATGTTGAAAATATATCTTTTCATCAACGTTTTAGACAGTTGCAGCCATACCTGATAACAGCGCTCACACTCACATTCCGGGACGACACGTCACGGTACGATAGGACAGAAAGCTCTATGTTTATTTAGGATTTTTTTTAGACATTTTAAATTGATAAATTATTTATTAATTTTCGAGAAAAACATCACATTAGGTCAATGTAACTTACGGAAATGAACAGTTATTATTACATCGATAAACCTGTATCAGCTACCGTCTATAGAAGGCATTGACAAGACAGAGAAACGGCAACGTGTTTCTTCTATCTTTCTCCACTGCCATTATGATGCGGACCTCACTATAGGAACCAATAATGATTTTAAATCCTAAAAGTGCAGAGTGACTCATGCTCTGGCAATCACTGCAAATAAACTGGAAGATTGATTCAAAGTGAATTCTTGATAAAGTTGAAAGAGACTCGGCCGAAGTCGAGAGAAAAAAAAAGAAAGAGAATATCACTTAGAGAGCAAATAGAGAAAGAGAATATCCAACTCAACTAATAAACGACTCAATTAATACTAGATGAACTGTGAAAAATCGATGTTCTTTGAGAAGTCGACTCCTAAAAAGATACTTTACCCTATACTTTCTATTTTGGCGAGGGTCTTAATTTTTCAAAAGATTTTATTCTGTAAGCTTGGGATTTTTTTCTCTGAGGGTTATGTCCACATAGGCTCCACATTTTTACGCGGATTATAGAAAGGATGATGTTGGAATAGCTTTATGTTTGTTCTAATCCACCGATAAGTAATTTCATCTACTATTAGGGTTCTTTTCAGTGCTTCTAGGCAATCTATATATATAAAAGTGAAATGGCACTCACTCACTGACTGACTGACTGACTGACTGACTGACTGACTCACTCACTCAATCACTCACTCACTCGCAGAACTAAAAATCTACCGGACCAAAAACGTTCAAATTTGGTAGGTATGTTCAGTTGGCCCTTTAGAGGCGAGCTAAGAAATATTTTGGCAACATTTAAATTCTAAGGGTTGTTTTTAAGGGTTTAAAGTTTGTCTTTTAGCATGTATATTCTTTCTTCTCCCAATCTCTTAATTATAATTGAAATTTCCATATCATAAATGTTACTATAGAACTATAATCTGGATAGAGTACCTCTTCGAAACAGTTGTTAACTGGCAACAAAATTAATAATTTTGTCAGGTTGGCATAAAGTTGAGTTGACTTTGTTAGGTTGGCATCAGGTTGAAGATTTAAATGCAGTTATCGCGGAGAAATTGATTGGGCACTGCTACTTCAATCAGAGCTATTCCTGGGAATATTATATTACTAGCCGTCCGGCTCGATCCGCTCGCCATATCCGTTTAGTCTGGACCCCCGACTGGATTGTCCTAACATATGATAAAAACGCTCAAATGAAAACTGCAAGGCGAGCGAAGCGAGCCTGCTGATCTCATTCTTGGACGATCCAGTCGGGGGTCCAGGGGGCGGAGCCCCCCTGCTAGACGGATATGGCGAGCGAAGCGAGCCTGACGGCTTGTCTATCTATAATCTTGTATTGTACAAACCATAGAGAAACAATAGCGTAAAACGGTGTACACACGTACGTTTGCCTCGGGTGAGCATACGTGTATGGGCTTGCATTCGCACGTGTGGACGCTGTTCGCTGAGGCATGTGGGCGAACCGGAACCCTGTCGGTATTTTGGCGTGCTCAAAGGCGCCTCGGGCGAGCATTGAATGTACGTGTGGACGCGATTTTGCCATACGGGTGAGGCAAAACGTAAACATTGAAGGCGTCATAACCTAATTCCAATGAATTAGGTTAATGAATGACAAATCAAATTGTGATCCAATAACTAATTGTAAATTGTAGGATTTTTGTAATTTTGTAGGATATGTGGATTGTCAAATATTTAAATAGAAACATGCATTGAATATATAATTTGTATCATGATTAACAAATTTAGAACAGCATAATTTAAGTGAAAAAAGCTTTTCTAAAGGGTCCCTACAAGAAAGTATAGCTCAAATATTATTTTACTGTGGCTATCAAATCATCTTGTGTTTGTTTCATGTTATCAATCAGAGTTGTTAATTAAAATTGTAATCTTCAATATGATATTATACGTTTTAGATAGCTAGGCTATCTATAGAGATTTATTCAAACTTTGAACTAGTATTCCCTTAAAGGTAAATCTTGAAGCTAATCTTTGGAGAATCTTGTTTTGTCATGTGTATGAGCAGAGTTAGTTTAAAATGGGCAGCAATTTAGTATTTGATTCAATTTATGGCTAATTTCCTTAAAGAAGACTGTCAATTTTGTGAGACAGTGTTAAGTACTTTGATTAGGTCATCAAAACTTCTGGAATTGTTGTAGAAATTTTCTTTTTTTGAGATTCAGAATAGATATTGGAAACCAACAAATGAATTGCCTAATGTCAAGAATATCAAAGTTAGAGCCAATCGTTCTTGTGGAGTTATTGATTCCCTCATTATGATATCATTTTGTTTAGATAACTAGTTGAATTAGATTGAGTATATTAACAAGATAGTGTTTTGACAATCTAATAAAGTTTGAACTGTCAATCTTATGTCATGTAGCAATTTATTTCCTTACTTCAACCTACAATTGTTCAACCCACCAACATCGTTTGTCAAGTTTTATTTTTGATTTTATTATATAAGTCATTGAAATAAAATGATACTGCTGCAATTTGTGATAACTATCTTCAATGATGGATATGGAATGACGCCATTGTTGTCATGTGGAAAATCTACATCTACCATGTCTTCGTGTCGTCTGCAAATCAGATAGCTTTTTGAATGCCGAGGCATACGTGGATCGCGTCCACAAGGACGTACAGTGAATGTTGAGGCATATGTACATACGATTGTTCGCGCGAATCTGTACGGACGTGTGTACAAGGCTTAAGTGTTACGCTATTGTTTCTCTATGGTATAACTGACTGAGCGAAGTGAGGTCTAAGATTCAAGTCGACGGTTTTGCATTCCTCTTTATGTTCAAATGTTTATATTATGTTGCGCATTTACGGCGAAACGCAGCAATAGATTTTCATGAAATTTAACAGGTATGTTCCTTTTTAAATTGCGCGTTGACGTATATACAAAGTTTTTGGAAATTTTGAATTTCAAAGATAATATAAAAGGAAAAGGAGCTTCCTTCATACGTTAATATTAAAGTGAAAATCAGACTATAGAATAATTCATCATAAATCAGCTGTCGAGTGGATTATAAATTGCATGCCATGACGCATGCAATGTAAGATCCCAATATAACTTGGTGAAAAAATCAGCTGCTGTGTGGACTATTAACTGCATGCCTCATTGAATGCAATTATGCACTATTAAATGAACTATTGATTACATGCAATTAATAACTAAAAGAACATAGTATTGTCTCTCGACCTTTCTCTGCTTTGAACTCGGGCTGTCCTGTTGCCAGTATGTCTAGAAGGAGATAAGCTTTTGATGTTAGCATTTCTGATACACCAACCCGAACAGCCATTAGCCGTTTTCACACCGATATCTCGCCGACACGACATATAGACAGGATTTACTCTGATGGACAGTATAAGAGGTGGCTGTGGTTTATAACTGCGCGAGGTCTACTGTTTACAGAACTACTAGTATAATAAAGGAATGAATCGGCTTGTACACTTACTATATAGGAAATTTACAAAAACACCTCGTCAGACTAATCATTGTTCTATAGGGTATGTTGGACAAACTTATATGCTTCATCATCACGTGTAAACTACTTGTCTGATTAACTTGGAATTTTGCAAAGATATTATCAATTTACTGAGAATGTTTGTATGCCTATTTTAAATTCTTCAAGATTTCAGAAAATCAAGTTTTTCAGTTTGTCAAGTTTTCGATTAGATCATTGCGGGATACGGGTTACCTGAATGAAATCAATGTATAGAATCTACATGAATGGAATAAGTTAAATTTAAGCTTTATGAATGGAGTAAATGATAATGTTGGAAGTGAGTATCACTATACAGGGTAAGTCATATGTATGGGAACCCTTCAATAACTTTTTGTGTAGTTGAGAAGTTGATATTGTGGCAATTAACTAATTAATTATTATTTTTGTGGCTCTATATTATTTTTTTCAAGTCGACGGTTTGGCATTTCTCTTAATGTTTAAATGTTTGAATGTTGCGCATTTAATGAAAAATAATATATTTTTTTATCAAGTACTTTTTTCATAAAATACTATAATCATAATACAATTATGACATTGAAGGAAAATTGTAGAAAAACACAGATTTATTGATACTCAGAAAGGTTTTTCATTCAACCTTCCAAAAAGTTGGAGACTGTTGTTGATATAATACTGTAACTTTCAGAATAAGTTATTGGTCAAATACTCTACCTTTTGACGTTCAACTGAATTTCAACCCCACATAAGGAGGTGACTTAGGGGTTGTAACTAGAATATTTTAAATGTAGACACCCATTGTATGGTACATAATTTCAAACCATTTTGAAGACCTTTTGAAAACGAGAAAGATGACATCAGTAAAAATGTATCTATGATACTTTTATCCAAAATGGCAGCAGATTAAACTTTATCAATTATTTCTTTGAAAACTCAAACTTCTATCATCCGCCATTTTGGATAAAAGTATCCTAGAGAATTTTTATTGATGTCATCTTTCTTGTTCTAGAAAGGCCTTGAAAATAATGTATCACATAATGGATGTTTATATTTGAAATATTTGAGTTACAACCCCTCATTTCCTTAAAAACTAAAACTTCAATCAGCCGCCATTTTGGATACAAATATCATAGAACTTTTTATCGACATCATCTTTCTTATTCTAAGAATGCCTTCAAAATGATTTACCATACAATGGGTGTTAACATTTAAAATATTCTAGTTACAACCCCTAAGTCACCCCCTTTTGAGGGGTTGAAATTCAGTTGTACATCCAAAGGTAGAGTATTTGACCAATAACTTATCCTGAATGTTACAGTATTATACCCACAACAGTCTCCACTTTACTGAATGGTTCCCATACATATGAATCATTCTGTATAACAAGGAAGTGAGACATCCTATATATAACAAAGATGGTAGCTACCACCTCAGTTAGCAGAGAGATCAATGCCTGATAGGCTAATCTTTGTTAATACCATCATAATATCATCATGATATCATCGCCAGGGGAGAGAAATGGCAATTGATGCAATCATGATTAATTACTGCTTGATCTCCAGACTCGATTACAAACGTATCGATAGTCAATAGTCGATACATTCTCGAGAGTCGACATCTTCGAGGGGAGATCGTGTGTGTGCGCTACATCCTCAGAGACACAATGAACTATAGTGAGGTCCACGTTATAATGGCAGTATTTGATTAACATTGGTGTTGCTATCCTTGTCTGTCATTCGACAAAGCAGATAGCGCTATCCTTTTTCCAGCTCCGCAACGTTGCCAAATCGTACATACAATAACGTATATATAGAATAATAATAATATTTCTACTATAACAATGTAGAAATATAATGAACTGAAAAATATTCAATCAAATTATTGACCGAGCGAAATGAGATCTAAGATTCAAGTCGACGGTTTGGCATTTCTCTTAATGTTTAAATGTTTATATGTTTATAATTATGTTGCGCATTTACGGCGAAACGCGGTAATAGATTTTCATGAAATTTGAGGAACGCTGTTCCCCTATCTTTCTCCACTGCCATTATAACGTGGACCTCACTATACAGCTTGTATGATATAGCTTTAGGCTTGTAGTATTTACATTAGGCCCCACTAATTCTAATCGACAATCAATGTAAAAGGGTTGGCTATATGACGCACTATTATACTGTATAGGGTTCGTAAGATGTCGATGTGAGATCACTTAATTGAAATGTTTGCCATTCTTTTTAGGAGCTTGATCTTGTTCTTAATCTTATCTTCTTCTTCTTCTCCTTCTTCTTCTTCCTCTTCTTCTTCTTCTTCTTCTTATCCATTCTTCTCTTCTTCTTCTTCTTCTTCTTCTTCTCCTTCTTCTTCTTCTTCTTCTTCTTCTTCTTCTTCTTCTTCTTCTTCTTCTTCTTCTTCTTCTTCTCTTCTTCTTCTTCTTCTTCTTCTTCTTCTTCTTCTTCTTCTCCTTCTTCTTCTTCTTCTTCTTGTTCTTCTTCTTCTTCTTCTTCTTCTTTTCTTCTTCTTCTTCTCTTCTTCT
>NW_024091344.1:0-21817 GCF_014356525.2 Nilaparvata lugens | reverse complement strand
GTAAAGTTGAACATGGGAGGAGAAGAAGAAAAAAATAGAAGAATATGATGATGATAATGAAGGTGAAGGAGTAGATGGAGAGGAACAAGAAGGGGGAAAGAAAGAGGAGGGAGAAGACAAAAAAGAAGTGTAATACGAGGAAGAAAAAGGAGGAGTAGAAGTTGAAGAAGAAGATTGACTTGACTGATTTATTGCCTTAATAAAAGTGAATAGTGAAAGTTATTTTGCCTTCATTATTGCCTTGATTAATTGATTAATATTTTGTTATTTTTGTTTTATTCATGACATGACGCCAACGATCCTATGAAGAAGAAAGTATAAGGTAAGGCGGAGTTAGAACTTCAGGTCCTCTCTGCCACATAACGTTGAAAGAGGAAGAGAAGATGAGAAGAACGAGGAAAAAAAGGGAGAGAAGAAGGAGAATATGAAGAAGGAGAAGAAGAAGGAAGAGAAGGATTAGAAGAAGAAGAAGAAGAAGAATGATGGAGAAGAACTTGCTGCAACCTTGCTGCTGCTGCCACCTACCGGCAGACTCAAGAAACACACTGTCTACCAATCAGAAGAGAGTAGGGCGGAGCTTAGAAAGAGTTAGTAGCCCTGATTTGAAATTGAAGATTTGGAAGAATATCGCAACTTGTGGCAATTAAAATTTGATTTGAGATCGTCCAATAAAAGGTATAGATGAAATAAAGTTCACTCGATCAGTTGATCAGTAGCCATAGGAAAAAGAGAGAGGATAGGTGACAGCTGATAGCTGATACCATGAGGGGCTGATCCAATGTACCTTGCTGGGTATATCTGATGTAATGTCAACTGTTCATTCTAGTTGAAGATGATCAATCATATTTCATGCGTTTAAAAAAAGGAATTATCAATGATTGAATAATAAATTGTCATGAATAATATTGAATATTTTGTTAATTGGATATATATATATATTTTTTTTTTTTTTCACAATATTCTGGGGGCCTGCTTTGTCGAATGACAGAACACCAATGTTAATCGAAAGCTCTCATTGACCGACCGAAGTGAGGTCTAGATTCAAGTCGACGGATTGGCATTTCTCTTATGTTTAAATGTTTATATGCTGCGCATTTACGGCGAAACGCGGTAATAGATTTTCTTGAAATTTGACAGGTATTTCTTTTTTGAATTGCGCGTCGACGTATATACAAGGTTTATGGAACTTTGGCATTTCAAGGTAATATAAAAGGAAAAAGGAGCCTCCTTCATTCGCCAATATTAGAGTAGAAATCAGACTATAGAATTATTCATCATAAATCAGCTGTCTAGTGGACTATAATACTACCCGTTCAAAAACATTGAACATCTTGAAAATGTAACTTTCATTAACGTTGTAGACAGCTGCAGCCAGACCTGATAACAGCGCTCACACTCACATTCCGGGACGACACGTCACGGTACGATATAGGACAGAAATCTCTAGGTTTTTTAGGATTTTTTAGACATTTCAAATTGATAATTCATTTATTAATTTTTGAGAAAACATAACAACAGGTCAGTGTAACTTACTGAGCGCGAGGTCTACTGTTCACAGAACTACTAGTTATAACGTGATCTCACTATGGGTCGAATAGTCAAGATATTCTTTGATATTAATCTACTTGACGAATAAGATGTAATTGATCATTTTTGAAGAAAATAACAGTGATATCATGGGTAATCAGCTATATTCCATAGAAGGCAGAGAATCTGCAACGCTGTTATCCAATCTTACTCCACTGCCATTATAAATTGAACCTTACTAAAGATTTACTATACAATATCTTAAAGCTACAAAACTCTAGTCACCAACTCCATCTTCATTCATAACTCTCACACTTTGTCGACATTAATAACAGCTACAGTATACAATGACCATCTTCATTCATAACCGAAATTAAACTATCACTTTGTCCATAGTAATAACTGTAGAATGAAGGCCAAATCACAGTGAAGGATGCTGAACGTACACTCAGGTTCCCGCTCTTTTCAAATCCACAGACCTTGAAGTTTTTCAATCTACGAGTTGCGCACAGAAACTCGAAATTAGCCTGACCTTTGGGGACTGTATCATTTTTTTCAAATCCAAACTTGGACCGCCGCTGCATTCAACAGATTGCTTCTGTCAAGAATATTCTCAGAGTGAGATGGAGCGCTTGCCAACAGTTTGCAGAGTGAGATAGAGGGCTTCTTTCAGGTTCTGTGGATAGTTTTCAAAGTGAGATGGAGAGCTCCATTCAGAAGTTGTTAAAGTGAGATGGAAAGCTGCAGCTACTCTGTGCACCTGACCCAACAAGACAAACTTACAACTATAACTTAAAACTCAAGTTGTGACTTATAACTTGCAGCAACTAAGTTAGAAAAGCTATCGGTCTTCGTTACTTAGCTCTAGAACGGTCAAGCTGCAACCATACGACCACCAACTATAGTGACGTCCACGTTATAATGGCAGTGGAGAAGATGGGAGAACATGGTTGCCGATTCTCGCCTTGCTACTGTCCTCTATAGAGGGTATCTCAAGTAATTTCATCTATTTATCCTCCTCAAATATATTTTTATATATTCAGAAATATAATAATGATAATTTTGCACATAGCGCTATTTGCACAGTGCCAC
Organism: Nilaparvata lugens; assembly: GCF_014356525.2. Classification (NCBI taxonomy): domain Eukaryota; kingdom Metazoa; phylum Arthropoda; class Insecta; order Hemiptera; family Delphacidae; genus Nilaparvata; species Nilaparvata lugens. Next base: position 19,198 of record NW_024091344.1, on the reverse strand, counting down.
TCTAAACTAAATTTTTCATCTTAAACTGGATTAAATCTATATCAAATTTCATTGTTATAATGTGCTTTATTTTTTTCATTCATTCATATTCGAATTTATTCATTCCTTGTACAATATTACAAAATAATCAAATTGACATGTTCAATGTATAAATACAAAAAATCAAAGTACAAGAGAATGTAAAGCTCACAAGACATGAGTCCGATCGTGAGCTCAATTAAGAAATATATTAACTTTAATAACACTAGAAAGTAAAATATACAAGAATAAAATAGAGTGGAATACAGTTGAATGTAAGTATACTATTGGAATATGAGTATAACAATGTTCACAGTGGAGTTGTGCAGGATAGAGACGTAAACTAGACAGCACAGCAACAAACAGATAAAAAATCTGGTGTGGCGCACTAACACAACTTTCCTTGCCGTTATGAGAATTGATCACCTGACGCTAGTGTTCCCGCACATCTCAAGTCTACTATTCAAAGATTTGAGCCAGCTGGTTACAGGGCAATAACGTTGGAGACACACATGAGATCTGCTATCTCTTCATAGTGAATGATTTAATAGAATCAACAATAATTTGCAATTGAATAATCACTTTTTCTCGAATTTAGAGTCCATTTTCAATTTTAGGTGGAAATTTTAATGAACATTATTTGTAGAGATTTTCATGCTCAATCTAACCACTCACTTGATGTCATCACTTGATTTTTTTCGTTTAAATTGTATCTGAAGCCTGATAATGGTAATCTAAAATCGAACTTTGCAGAGATGGGGCGGAGCTCCTGAATTTTCTACAGATAAGGGACTTGTAGCAGTTGCAGAACGCTGGCCGCTTCAAAACGGCAACATCGCGCCTCTGTATCCCTCCCGCTATGAGCTTTCTCTACTGCGCATGTCCATCCCAAGTGAGAAGTGAATCTACAGAGTATTGTTTATTGTTTTTGAAGGGACGGATTCAAGGATCCAAAGGTTCAAAGACCCCACACGTCACCGAAGCTTATTGTGTTCCCAAGTAGTATGTTGGTTAGGCAACCAATACCTGTGTTCTTTACAAGAACCAGGAGTTTTCACTATACAAACATCCCATTCATCACCTGGTTGCTTGTTACAGTCCAGTGTGATATGCTTGGCAGTCTCATCAGACTGATAAGTCCTCGTGACCCACGTGAGTTCCACTCCTGGCCTACTTTGAAGGTCCTACCGCTAAGGAAGGGGTGGCCAAGTTGCCTCTAGGGCGCCCGGCCGCCCTTGACTCAGCCTCTTGACCACATTTGTGCCTGGAGTTTCACCAATCTCTGGTCTCTTTGGTTTTTCTTTTGCCCCTCCGAAACTACCTTGATGGGGCAGACCCCGTGGATTTGAAGGTAAGGCAACTTCTGAAGTTGCCTTGAGATCCATTTTAGTCGCCTCTAGGGATGTCAATCCCGGGATCCCGGTCCATTTCCGATAACTATCAATCCCGGGATTTTTCAGCATTAAAATCAGGATTTCGGATTAGAAAACCTGAAATTGTGAATCGGATTTTTTCAAAAAAAAAATTCAATATAGGATTCATTTACGGTGATGAATATGAATTTACATAACTAATTCATTGTTCCAAGTGTTTGACTAATTTATTCTACTCGTACAGCCTACAGTTGCATATACAGTACATAATAAACTGTACTCTGTATATACTACTGGTTAAATAGATTTCGCATTATGCCTCAACATTTGTTTCTGTTTACACAACACGACAATTACCAGTCTAGACGGCGCAATATTTGCAATAGTGCTGATATAATTTCCTTGAAATGCACTCAGAACTTTGAAAAGACTTCAGAAATCAGAAATAAACAAGCACCATCTAATTACTCTCTGTCTAATTATTCCTCCTCTCTTCTCTTTCTCTATCATAAGTAGATTATCTAGTAGAAGTAAATATAGTTGGCTCTACGAAATTTCATTTAGTAGTGGTTCAGCTTTCAAAAAAGTTACTCCTAATCTTGAAAATATTTATAGGAATAGAATGTCCAAGTCAATAGTATTCCTAAGTATTTTTCCATTCCAATAATATCCTCTCCCTCTATAATGAGCCCTTTTTCATCTCCACACACTGTTACTGAACATGTAATTGAGGAGGAACAATTGGTAAAAATGCATGAAACTGATTTTTGCCAATCCCGGGATCCCGGAATTGATATTGGATAATCCCGAAATGCGGTTTTGGAAATCAGTCCCGGGATTAACATCCCTAGTCGCCTCCTACGACAAGCAGGGATACTGTGGGTGAATTCTGGTTTTCAACACATTCTTGAGTACGATGATCGACTCAAAGCTCCCCCAACCCACAGGGGGCGTACAGCTTATTGATACTAGCTTATTTTTCAAGTGGTGGAAGAAGAACAAATTGTATTTTTTTGATGAATTGTTTACCTGTAGAAAGGCGAGTTTGACTCATCCTTGTACCAGATGACAGCTGACAGGAGGTCTTCAGGATCAGAGGTGGGGCTGACGTCACAGGGCAGTGTTGCCACTGTATCCACCACACTTTCAACCATCTCTATGTCATCTGCAACACACAAATTCAACAAAAATTTATATAAAAGAGTCCAACAAAAATTAATTTTTGAAAACTCCACAGATATCAGAGCTTCACTGTCTAAAGCTGCGTTCACACCAAAGCTATTAACAAAATGTTTATTTTTCCATCCTAATAGATTCTATTGGATTGAACATAACTTATCATACACGTGATGATCATATGTGTTTGTCAAGTTCCGTTCAATCTGATAGAATCTATAAGGACGGAAAAATAAACTTTTGTTAATAACTCTAGTGTAAACGCTGCTTTAGCTTGCTAATCAACCATTTCAATGTTGTCACCTGCACCGATATATTTGAATAAAAAAACATCAAAATCAAAACTCAAAGTAGCCATCCCTCTTCACATTTTTTTTTTCGTTTTTACACAACATGTTTCGACCATGATTTAAAAGTTCAGAATATATTGTGTATAAAGCCGTGTCCATACTGTAAAAATGTTCCACATACATGCTCGGCAAACATGTTTCTTGAGGGGCTCAGGGACAAACATTCTTAAAAGTTTGGACAAATTGTTTGTCAAACAAAAATAAAACTTGAAAACCTGTTCTCCTCACAAATATTTTGTTTGGTGACGCGTCCACACTGGTCACGGGCAAACATTGTTTGTCAAGCATAATAAAATTTTCCCAAAATATTTCAACAAACATGTTTGTCGAACATTCGCTCAGTGTGGACACGACTTTACACAACATGTTTCAAATATGATTTGAAAGTTCAGAATATATTGTGTATAAGAAGAATATATATAAATGTCGAAAAGGTAGTTCTTAATTTTTATGTACACACAACTGTCATACAAGGCCAGTAAGTCAGTAAGTCAATTAGTCAGACGTTTAGTGACTAAGTCCCAATATTTCTGACTGCAATACGACAACGTGATACAAAGAGCTGGTAATGAGTTGACACACAGCGCCGGTTTCCGAGCTCGGGATATAGGTAAGCTGGAGTCAGAAAGTTACCTTTCCAAAACGGGGCATAGTCGCAGTAAATAGCTGCAGAAAAATAAATCTTTATTTTCCACTTCTATTATTGGAAACGTTTTTCCTTGACGAAATTAAACCTAAATAATTTAAAGTAATGGAAAAATGAGGCACAGATGTTATTAATACCACTTTAATTTTATTATTTATGCATTTTGGATAAATACCACAATATCTCTTTAAAAACTGTCAATTTCTTAATTTGAAATAGCTGAAACTTTACACTATTTTCTCTTCATTTTATTTTGTGTTCAATTTTCTATTTTTCTTTAATCTGACTTTGACTGTGATTACGACTACGCCCCGTTTCGGAAAGCCAATTTCTGACTCCAGCTGTTTGAAGTCTAGAACTTAACTAGCTCGGAAACTGGTCTTTAATGATACTTGCACTTATATTATGGTGTGGCCCACGTTATAATCGCAGTATTTGATTAACATTGGTGTTGTTATCCTTGTTCATCATTGAACAATACAGCTAGCGTTCACCTTTCCTAGCACCGCAACGTTGCTAGATCGTATTTCAACAATGAAGAAATAAAATTGAATATAAAATATTTCATTTCAATTATGAATAATTATCATCCATCTTTAGAAAATTTATTTCCCTAGACGAATGGAATATGATTGATGAACAAAAAGTTAATATCAGATAAACCGTTATCAGCTGTCCTCTATAGTAGGCAGTGGCAAGGCAGAGAATCGGCAACTCTGTTCTCCTACCAATCTCCACTGCCTTTATAACATGACCTTACTCATAAAGATTGACCAACACAAAAATTGAAACAATATTATATCATTACTAGGCGTCAGGCTCGCTTCGCTCGCCATATCCATCAAGCCATGGGGCTCCGCCCACTGGTCCACCGACTGGATCATCCAAAAATGAGATCATCGGGCTCACTTCGCTCGCCTGCATTTCTCATTCGAGTATGCATCAGAAAGTCAAAGTACTGAGAAAACGCAGAAAAGCTCAGAAAAACGTTGGAAAAACGCTGATTTTGGGCGTATCTTTGAAGAATATCTAAGTCACCTCATCACAATATTTTTAGACCCAGCTAACCTCTGTACCAAATTTGAACATTTTCTGTCCATTACTTGATGAAAGAACTAAGAAAACGCAAAAACCGCTGATTTTGGGCGTATCTTTGTGCGTTATTTCGAATTCCTTCTAACACAACATTATCACACCCTAGCTTAGCTTCTGTACTGAATTTGAACAAATTCTGTTCTCGATAAATCTGAGAAAAAGCAAAAAAACGCTTACTTTGGGTGTATCTTTGACATTATTGCAAATTTCTTCTAACACAACATTATTACACCCTAGCTGAGCTTCTGTACTAAATTTGAACATTTTCTGTTCATTTGTTCTCGATGAAGCTGAGAAAACGCTAAAAACGCTGGAAAAACACAGATTTTGGGCAAATCTTTGGTAATTTTTTCGAATCCGTTCTTAGTGCGCCTCTAAAGGGCTAATTGAACATACCTACCAAATTTGAACGTTTTTGGTCCAGTAGATTTTTAGTTCTGCGAGTGAATGAGTGAGTGAGTGTGTGAGTGCCATTTCGCTTTCATATAATATAGATAATATTCTTTTTATTGATAGGAGGCAGAGAATCGGCAACTCTGTTCTTCTATCCCTCTCCACGGCTCCGTGAACTTGTAGGGCGTAAAAATGAACTTGTGAAATGCGTAAAAAATGAACTGCGTGAACTTGTTGTGCGTGAACAAAATTCGTAGTTTATTGTCATTTTTTCAATTTTTTCGGGCTTGTGCACTACAAGTTCACGGAGCCCCTCTCCACTGCCATAATAACTTGGGCATCACAATATATTATAATTATGATACGACTCGGATCGATCACAGCAGAAAACTGATATCGCCGAAGTTTTTGTCTTTCTTGAAGTTGTATCATGGGAAGCCACCACAAAATCGCAGATGAAAAGCCTCATCGCTACTATTTTTATTGTCAGATAAATGCGGTGGCCACGTCTCCAGAACAACCTGTCAGCACTGGTTAAATTCTGGGAGCATTGACGCTATCTATGAGAGCCTCTGACAGTTTGAAGTGGAAGCAATCTACGGCAAATTCACGTCAAGCTGTCACCATTGGTTGAGAGGTGAGAGCTTGACGTTATTTATGAGAAACTCTGACAGTTTGAAGTGGAAAGAATCAGTGGCAAATTCACGTCAAGCTGTCACCATTGGTTCAAAGGTGAGAGCTTTACGTTATCTATTGGATTTTCTGACAGTTTGAGGTGGAAAGAATCAGTTGCGAGTCTCCTATTCCCTCGGGCAAGAGACACAAAAAGTTTGTCAGCATCCGGAGAAAAGTTCTTGAAGTTTTACGCACAGATTTGGCAACATTGTGAGAGGTCGAATGTTTTCTTGTGTCTGCTAAAAATCAACAGAGTTGGAGCAGCTCTTTAGTGGATTCCACTTCGTATTGTCACTATTCCTCATAATATAGAATGAATACTATCTATTCATCCAATACTGTCATTATGAAGTGGTTTTGAGTATGTTCAGAAACTGTCACCATTCCTCATTATATAACATGGATGCTTCTCATTTAAACAGTGATGTCACTATGAAGTGATTCCCATTTCTGAAACGTTCTCGTTTGTTCTCTTCTGATAAGATTCTCGGGGAACTTTGACATCCTCATCAATGTCATCTAATTTCCACGGATTATACAAGATATAACACAGCTTTATTCACACAAATTTTGTCCAATCTCCAGTGTTGAGTTGAATTCTCCTTGAGAATGTTTCTGTTGTGATAACCTTTGAGATTAGAGGCCTAGCGCTTAGTTGATAGTGGGAGAAACAACATTAAATCAGGACTGGGAAAACTTTATTGTAGTTTTCTTGACTCTATAGTGAAGTCCACGTTATAATGGCTGTGGAGAAAGATAGGAGAACAATGTTGCTGAACCTCTATCTTGTCAATGCCTCCTATAGACGGTAGCTGATACAGGTTTAATCACGGTATAAAGAAGAAGACGTTAAGCTGCGTACACTTATTCGCGCTTCCAACCCGCACCGAGCACGCTCCACCCTCGTACCGCCCTCGTACCACAATCGAACCACAGTCGCTCCTCCCACGCACCCATCATGAACGTTACGGAAGATGTTAGATCTTCTCGCGTTCCCGGTCGAACCACTGTTGCTCGCCGGTCGATCATCAATCGCTCTGCTGGAGTGACGTTCGGTTGCGGAGCAGAGCGAAGGCTGTACGCACCTTTAGGTGTCAAGCGCATGTTTGTGCTAAATTTCCGGTGTAGCTGACGTCATTTCATATCCATCATCTGTTTTCAACAAATAAGTTTCATAAATATTGCCAATAGGTGTTGAAAACCTCGGTTGCTGGCGATGACGCAATCTAGCTGGCTGGCCACTGCGCACACATTTCGTGGCCTCTACGGTTTTCATCTGAATACCGTGGGTTTAATTATGTAATATCAACTGTTCATTCTCGTTTAGAATAATCAATTGTATTTTATTAAGCAATAAATTATATCTCTTAATTATTCAATAATGAATTTGAATAATTGAAATAAAATATCTTGTTAATTAGTTATCAATTCTTCATTGTTAAAAGACGATCTGGTAACAGAGCAAAGAGAGAAACAGATAGCGCTATCCGATATGTTGAATGAAAGACGAGGATAGTAATACCATTGCTAATCAAACACTGCCATTATAACGTGGACCTCACTATATAGATTTGTACTCTAATTCAGCGTATGACCTGGAGAAGACTAATGAATACTATAGAACAGAATAATAGACTCCCATAATTCAAACATTCAAGATAACTCCATCAACCAGTCTATGAATACCTATAGAAGATTATAGAGCATAGAGCAACTGATGAGAATTATTGTCCTGATTATTACTATAATTATTGAGCGTTTGTGTTTGTGCGTGCATGAGTATGTGTGTGTGAGTCAGTGTTTGTGATGCTGAGCCTTTGATGTGGCATAATCTGAGTAATCTCACAGCACCCTGGAATCAAATAGCCTGTCTCAATCTTGCAAGATGGAGGAGGTGTGAATTGAAGCCAAAGTAACCACAAGTTAGCGGTCTCTGTCACTGTTCATTTCTCTCTCTCTTCCTTTCTCACCCTCTCTCTCTCTTGAACAAAACTTGTAAAAAGGTATTCTCAGCCATGCATGCTTAAAGAAAATGCACGATATTCTCCCTAGAAACATTAAATTTTATTGGTTCAATCTCTCATCTTCTCACATGTAATTCTGTTCTTAACGATATGCAAGTCACTCTGAATGATAAACTACAGCGGTGCCAAAATTATTGTCTACGTTTCGTCTACTCTCTCCAGCGCCATGATCATATCACCCCAGCCCACATTGCTAGTTCAACATTAAGCTTCCCGATCAGAGGCTTTTTCGAATATCTAGCTTGTTAGAGATATCTTGATATACGGTAATCCGAACTATTTTAAAGATGATTTCAAATTTGTCTCTGAAGGTAGGAGGATAGATGCTTCACATACTAGAACAGGAGAAAGTACTTTAAGGATACCCATCATCGAACTACTATTTTCACAAAATCCTTCTTAGTCAGTGCCTGTCGTGCATGGAATGCACTTCCTGTTTCTATCAGGTCCAACGAGAGCCGAGCGAGCTTCATCCTAACTTTAAAAAACATCTTTTGGAACAAATGACTGAAACTGTCCGGCCCTAGAACGATCACATGACATCCATCCCCCACCCATCCCACAAATACAAACCTTTAAACCATGTTATAGAACGAATTGTATATATATATATATATATATATATATATATATATATTATATAAACTCATGTTATTTCAATTATCCACTGCATAATGCTGTATATTACTGAAAGTCGATAACCCTGATCTACTTTCAGCCTACTTCATTTTATTTATTTGATCTTATCTACCTATATAATTATTTACTCTATCAATTTTCTGTTTTTTTTCTCTTTAATATTCATATTGATTAAAACTTTACAATACTTCCATTAATAAATAAATCCTTAGTTTAAATAACGAAATTAACGTTTTGGTAGAGAGTTAGTGGGGAGGATATTTTAATATTCTTTCCGAAGAATGGACATTGATATGTCCAAAGCTCCGCCAATTTATGTAGATGCATAACAATATGATTATTATCTAGAGTTATTATATTACAAACTGCTTTTTCATATCATATACAGTTCAATAATTATTTTCTTAGTCTATATTATGTAAATTCATCTATAATTTTGCTGTATTGTAAGCTATTGTATAAGTGTATAAGCAGTATATATTGTAATCTACATAAATATAGTACTCAATCAATCAATCAATCAATCACCCACACTCTCTCTCTCACACTCTCTCTTGCTCAATCTCTCTTTCTTCAATTCAATCAATCAATATCTCTCATCACAACCCGGTCGTTTGTTGATGGGAAGGATATTATTTTATATCCTTCTAGAACGATCGACAATTATTTGTTTAAACACCACCGATTTATGCAGTTACGTCACATTACTATCGTTATTTTATCTGCAATCTATATTTATTCTCATTGATTGATTACCTATACTTTGTAAAATTCGTTGAATAATTAGCATTACCGTCATTTAATGTAAATTAGTGTATATGCCAGTGAATATTGTAACATACATAAATAAAGAAATCTAATGTAATGTAATCTCTCTCACTTTCTCTCACTCTCTGTCTCTCTCCGTCCGTGGTCTTTCTCTATGCTGCCATAAAGACATCATGACAAGGCTCCGTCTCTAGCCTACTATTTGCTCTAGCTAAATCAAAGCAGATCTAGTGGAATTCACTTGAAACTGTCATAACTATTTGCTCCAGCTAATTCACAGCAACTATACTTGAATTCACTCCAAACTTCCAGCATTCTATATATTGATAGCATCAATGCTCCCTATCCCTATAGTGAGGTCCACGTTATAATGGCAGTGTTCGATCAGCAATGATATTGCTATCCTTGTCTATCATTCAACAAAGCGGATAGCGCTATCTCTTTCTCGCTTTGCTCTGTTGCCTGATCTACTTTTAACAATGTAGAATTATTGACTCATTAACAAAATATTTAATGTAGATTATGTAAATTCAATATGAAATTATTGAAAAATATAATTTGTTGCTTGATTAAATATAATTGATTATTTTTAACGAGAATGAACAGTTGATATTACATCAATCAACCTGTATCAGCTACCGTCCATATAAGGCATTGACAAGACAGATGATCGGCAAAGTTGTTCTCCTATCTTCTCCACTGTCATTATAACGTGGACCTCACTATATGCAGCCTCAGGGCCCGGTTGCACGAAAACCGGTTAAACATTAACCCTGATTAATTCCAGGAGAACCAAATCAGAGGAGGGTTTTTTGAGAAGACGACTTTTCTGATTGGTTTCCCTGGAACTAGTCACGGTTAAAATTCAACTGGCTTTTGTGCAACCAGAGCAAAGACTGTCAGTATTACTTATAAATAGCATAACTGTTTCCTGAACAACCAATGATGTCAGTTTTTAATGAATCTATCATCTATAGCTCAACACAACATAATAATAATAACCTGACCTGTATTATGAATGATTATTATCTACTTAATTCGATCTTTGGCTTATGATAAACGCTATTGAGAACTATGAATTTAGTTAGCCTAAAATATTGAGAAGTAGTACTAAGTATGATTCTCTTTTAGGCTATATTTCATACAGATGGAAATCACTGAGTTATTGCAATTATTCAAATGCTAATGAATCAATTATTATTATTAAACGAAAATCCAAATTAAATGCTTCCATTCACCCCGAAGACTTCTGCTACTGCAAATATTGACAACATGGTAAACAGCTAGATGGAAATCGATGAGCGCTACTATTCAAAAATTATTTCCCGGGCTGACAAATGATTTTTGGATAGTAGCGCTCATCTAAATATTCCATCAAGCTGTTTACCCTGTTGTCAATACTTGCAGTAGCAGAAGTCTTCGGGGTGAATTACAGCATTCAATTTGGATTTGCGTTCAATAATAATAATCTAGATTTTATACAAGCAGATAACCCGTCTCTGCAAGGTTCTAATTAAAAACTTGACAAACTGGAAACATGACCTACTGAAATCTTGAAAAATTGGAAATAAGACCCTAACCATCCTCGGTAAATTAAGAATCTATATGCAGAAATAAAAATTAATCAGTCCTGTGGTTCAAACGTGGTGATGCGTCATGCGTGAATTTCCTATCCCGTACGTGTATAAGCCAATTCTTCCCTTCATTATAATACTAGTAGTTCTGTGAACAGTAGACCTCGCTCATGAATACAACTTTCAATCTAATGAGAAGGGCCAGTACAGTATATTGTGAAGATTCAGCCATGTCATCTATTATTTTCTCCATTGAAAGTGCTAGAGACACTGTTTCCAGGGACACCGGACTTATCAAGGAGGTACCTTTATATCGTCTCCATATTTACAATATAAACATATATGACAACTTCCTAATAATTAATTATAAGAAAACGGTCAACTGACGGAAAATGGAATATGCAGTAGGCAATTTAGATGATGAATCGTCTCACAGACGATGGTGAGATGGAGACATTTGTTGGTGACAATGACAGGAGGTTGCTAATGATGTTTTTCATAAAAAGTGGATTCAATTTTATGGCTTGTCATGCCTATGCAGAATGTTAATGCTCACAAATCGGTTCACGATCTCATACCAAAAGGAAAACAAAGAATGACACTGTAGAGCGACACGAAAATGCACAAGAAATGCATACAATACAATGATTATTGTACCTGATAAACTGAAAATTCATTCAAAAAATAACTGATAGTTATGAATAAAAGGAGTTGGAGATTAATGAAATGTTTATGATGTTAAATTGTCTACAACTAAAATAGTTGTTGATTTATTAGTTGAAAGTGCTAGAGACACTGTTTGCAGGGACACCGGACTTATCAAGGAGGTACCTTTATATCGTCTCCATACTTACAATATCAACATATATGACAACTTCCTAATAATTAATTATAAGGAAACGGTCAACTGACGGAAAATGGAATATGCAGTAGGCAATTTAGATGATGAATCGTCTCACAGACGATGGTGAGATGGAGACATTTGTTGGTGACAATGACAGGAGGTTGCTAATGATGTTTTTCATAAAAAGTGGATTCAATTTTATGGCTTGTCATGCCTATGCAGAATGTTAATGCTCACAAATCGGTTCACGATCTCATACCAAAAGGAAAACAAAGAATGACACTGTAGAGCGACACGAAAATGCACAAGAAATGCATACAATACAATGATTATTATCTACTTAATTCGATCTTTGGCTTATGATAAACGCTATTGAGAACTATGAATTTAGTTAGCCTAAAATATTGAGAAGTAGTACTAAGTATGATTCTCTTTTAGGCTATATTTCATACAGATGGAAATCACTGAGTTATTGCAATTATTCAAATGCTAATGAATCAATTATTATTATTAAACGAAAATCCAAATTAAATGCTTCAATTCACCCCGAAGACTTCTGCTACTGCAAATACTGACAACAGGGTAAACAGCCAGATGGAAGTTCGATGAGCGCTACTATTCAAAAATTATTTCCCGGGCTGACAAATGATTTTTGGATAGTAGCGCTCATCTAAATATTCCATCAAGCTGTTTACCCTGTTGTCAATATTTGCAGTAGCAGAAGTCTTCGGGGTGAATTACAGCATTCAATTTGGATTTGCGTTCAATAATAATAATCTAAATTTCATACAAGCAGATAACCCGTCTCTGCAAGGTTCTAATTAAAAACTTGACAAACTGGAAACATGACCTACTGAAATCTTGAGAAATTGGAAATAGGACCTTAACCATCCTCGGTAAATTAAGAATCTATATGCAGAAATAAAAATTAATCAGTCCTGTGGTTCAGACGTGGTGATGCGTCATGCGTGAATTTCCTATCCCGTAAGTGTATAAGCCAATTCTTCCTTTTATTATAGTACTAGTAGTTCTGTGAACAGTAGACCTCGCTCATGAATACAACTTTCAATCTAATGAGAAGGGCCAGTACAGTATATTATGAAGATTCAGCCATGTCATCTATTATTTTCTCCATTGAAAATGCTAGAGACACTGTTTGCAGGGACACCGGACTTATCAAGGAGGTACCTTTATATCGTCTCCATACTTACAATATCAACATATATGACAACTTCCTAATAATTAATTATAAGGAAACGGTCAACTGACGGAAAATGGAATATGCAGTAGGCAATTTAGATGATGAATCGTCTCACAGACGATGGTGAGATGGAGACATTTGTTGGTGACAATGACAGGAGGTTGCTAATGATGTTTTTCATAAAAAGTGGATTCAATGTTATGGCTTGTTATGCCTATGCAGAATGTTAATGCTCACAAATCGGTTCACGATCTCATACCAAAAGGAAAACAAAAGAATGACACTGTAGAGCGACACGAAAATGCACAAGAAATGCATACAATACAATAATTATTGTACCTGATAAACTGAAAATTCATTCAAAAAATAACTAAAATAATAACTGATAGTTATGAATAAAAGGAGTTGGAGATTAATGAAATGTTTATGATGTTAAATTGTCTACAACTAAAATAGTTGTTGATTTATTAGTTGAAAGTGCTAGAGACACTGTTTGCAGGGACACATCTGTTTGGCAAAACATCTGATGAACAATAAATTAATAATTAATATGAGTAAAACGAACCTATCGACATTTACTACACAGCAGGTAAAAACATTTTTCCTTCAATAAATTTGGACAGCAAAGTCATTTCTCAGTCCACCTCTACCAAGCTCTTGGATTAATAGTAAATTCAAATTGGAATTAAAGAGATATTTAACTGGAAGAGCTCTTTATAATATAAATGAATATTTGAATGAATGAGATCAGCTCCTATGAGTTGAATTGTATTGTATGTTTGAATGTTTGTATTGTTGTATTCTGTAGATGTTTTATTTGTTATGCATTTTATTTTTAATTATATCTAATCAAAGATATATATTTATGACACTATTCATTGTATACACTGTACAAATTATGAATAAAGAAATTATGATATGATGATGATGATATGACACCAGACTTATCAATTATCAAGGAGGTACCTTTATATCGTCTCCATATTTACAATATAAACATATATGACAACTTTTAATAATTAATTATAAGAAAACGGTCAACTGACGGTAAATGGAATATGCAGTAGATATAACTGAATTGGATCTAAGAAGTACAATATCACTACAAATTGCTGAGCTCTTCTCAAGCAAATAACACTAAAATTTGACGACCAGGACTGATAGCTATATCCGTGATCCCAGACGAACATGACTGTGTGCTATTTCCGTGATCCCAGACTACCACGACTGTGCTATTTCCGAGATCCCACTTTGTACAGTGTGAAACGGCCGCACAACGTAGTAGATGTACAGTGTAATAGGGCCGCGTTGATTTGTCGTATCCACGTGACTAGGATGGTAAACGCTGTGGATTTTCTTCTCAGCTTTCTGGCGACGCAGATTGTATGCCTTGAGACATTGGGTGATTGCATGCCTTGAGGCATTGAGTGATTGCATGCCTTGTGGCATGAGGTGATTGCATTCCTTGAGGCATTAGGTGATTGCATGCCTTGAGGCATTGGGTGATTGCATGCCTTGCGGCCTGAGGTGATTGCATACCTTGAAGTGTGTGGTCAAGACCATTCCCTTCCCTCTGAGCCGACATTGCGGTCAATGCCAAACCGAAGTTCAACCCAAGATCAACCCAACCCAAGTTCTTTTCTCAGAGGCGACAGTGTGGTCTATCCCAACCCCAAGTTCAACCCTAGATTTGGGAAACGCCGTTTGACTTTTATCGTCTCGGCTCTGATCGTTTAAAACTTGCACGTTCGCGTAGTTTGCCAGCTAGTGTCATGTCCTGGTCAATACCAAATTAAACTCTAGTTTATTTTGTTTGCTGAGTTCTCCAGCAGTTTATTTTTGGAAAAATGTTGACGATTCAACATAATTTTGCAGAAATCTAGTTATAATATAAGCTATATATATATGAGTTATATATATAAAAGCGAAATGGCACTCACTGACTGACTGACTAACTGACTGACTGACTGACTCACTCACTCACTCACTCACTCGCAGTACTAAAAATCTACTGGACCAAAAACGTTCAAATTTGGTAGGTATGTTCAGTTGGCCCTTTAGAGGCGCACTAAGAAATCTTTTGGCAATATTTCAACTCTAAGGGTTGTTTTTAAGGGTTTAATGTTCGTCTTTTAGCATGTATACTTTTATTCTCCCAATCTCTTAACTATTAGAATTGAAATTTCCATATCATATGTTATTATAGAACTATAATCTAGATAGAGTACCTCTTCGAAACAGTTGTTTACTGGCAACTAAATTAATAATTTTGTCAGGTTGGCATCAAGTTGAGTTGACTTTGTTAGGTTGGCACCAAGTTGAAGATTTAAATGCATTTATCGCGGAAAAATTGATTGGGCACTGCTATTTCAAACCTGGGAATATTATATTAGTAGCCGTCAGGCTCGCTTCGCTCGCCATATCCGTTTAGCCAGACGTTTAGTCTGGCCCCCGACTGGATTGTCCTAACATATGATAAAAATACTCAAATGAAAAATGCAGGCGAGCGAAGTGAGCCTGTTGATCTCATTCTTGGTCGATCCAGTCGGGGGTCCAGGGGGCGGGGCCCCCTGGCTAGACGGATATGGCGAGCGAAGCGAGCCTGACGGCTAGTTTCATAATAAAGTAAAGAATTTATTGGCTTATACACGTATGGAATAGGAAAATCATGTTTGACGCATCATCACGTCTGAACTACTGGACTGATTAACTTGAAACTTTGTATATAGATTCTGAGCTAATCGAGGATGGTTATAGGCGTTTCTCCATTTCTTCAAGGTTTCATTACGTCAAGTTTTCAGTTTGACAAGTTCAAAATGGACCCTTGCAGATCACGGGTCACCTGCTAGTCGTTACCGTATTTGATTGATATTAGTGTTGCTATCCTTGTTCATCAGCATCGTTACCAGATCGATTGAAGTTTTTAACTTGAAGTTCTAAAGCTGCGTACACATATTCGTGTTTCCAACCCGCACCGAGCACGCTCCTCCCTCGTACCGCCCTCGTACCGCCCTCGTACCACCATCGAACCACAGTCAGACCGCCCACGCACCCATCATGAACGTTACGGAAGATGTTAGATCTTCTCGCGTTCCCCGGTCGAACCACTCTTGCTCGCCGGTCGATCATCAATCGCTCTGCTGGAGTGACGTTCGGTTGCGGAGCAGAGCGACAGTCTGTACGCACCTTAAGAGTCGCCCAAAAGTCCCCAATTTTGCTTTTGGTTCAGTTGGATTATTAAGGTAACCCGTGCTCTGCTTGGGCCTATTTTAAAACTTGACGTAATGGAATTTTGAAGAATAGAAAATAGGCCTATAAGTTAACCATCCTCGGTTGATTGAGAATACACATGCAAAAATTCAAGTTAATCAGTCCAGTACTGAAGTTCAGACGTGATGATGTGTCAAACATAATTTTCCTATCTCGGTATGCAATCCACAAGTTGACATATTTTGATGCGAACAAACGAACAAACGAACACACGAACAAACACAACCCTACTCTCTCTTATTATATAGATGAAATACAAATTAAAACGTTAACTGAGTTTGTTAACATTTAAAACAGTTGACATCTGGTACTTGTGGATGAGAATACTGCGTGAGGTCTACTGTTCACAGAACTACTAGTAATCAATTCAGTACTTGATAGAGAAAAGATAGCATGATAGAACATTCCATGGTATACGGGGTATATATTTCAAATTTCACAGTTAACTCAAGCCGATAGTCATAGTAGTTTTTTTTGGTGAAGCTATGTGACGCTGGTAGTCTCTCATACTGTGCCGTTCTCAGTTCTCACGCTCTCCACTCTCACCCGGCCAAAGCAATAGTCGACAGTAATCGGTTTTGAGTTATTGAGTTAACAATAGAAATAATAAAATTGAGTTAACAGTGGAATGTGGAACATAAACGACTTATGCCATGGGATATCTTCATATGCTTCATTTTCTCTATGGTTCTCCACTATAGTGAGGTCCACGTTATAATGGCAGTGTTTGATTAGAAATGGTATTGATATCCTTGTCTATCATTCAACAAAGCGGATAGCACTATCTCTTTCTCGCTTTGCTCTGTTAACAGATCGTCCTTTAACAATGTAGAGTTAATAATCAATCAACAAAATATTTCATATCAATCATGAAAATTCAATATGAAATTATTGAATAATATAATTTCTTGCTTAATAAGATATAATTAAGTATTTTAAACGAGAATGAATAGTTAATATTACATCAATAAACCTGTATCAGCTACCGTCTATAGAAGGCATTGACAAGACAGAGGATAGGCAACGTCTTTCTCCTATCTTTCTCCACTGCCATTATAACGTGGACCCCACTATAGTATGATACACTGTTTTGAAACTTGAAACTACAAATTTAATGAGACTACGGCCCGGTTGCATAAAAGACTTATATTTTAATCATGATTAAATCCCACGAGAACTAATCAGAGAATACTCTTTTGAAAAGAAGGCTTCTCCGATTGGTTCTTGTGGCATCTAATTACGATTAAAATTCAACAGGCTTTCGTGCAACTGAGCTATAGTCAGTCTCGAGATGGATAACCGATTGTGAATATCTACTTCCAAGATAGAAAAAAAATTTATAAAGTTCAACTTTTTACAATGTATGATACTTTTTACAACTTCAATCAACTTTAATCGTCTTATTAATAATCAATTAACAAAATATTTCATCTTAGTTATGAAAATTTATCATGAAATTATTGAAAAATATAATTTCTTGCTCAATAAAATATAATTTTATATTTCAAACGAGAATGAACAGTTTATATTACATCAATATTGTATTACCACTGCTTTTTTTCCTCTCTCAACTTCGGCTGACGGAAGAAAATGCCAAGCTAAATAAACTTGGAACACTTATTGATATTTGTTTATTTGTTTATTTACAATGCAAATGACACTGATGTAATAACATTGGTAGATAAAATGATAAGGTAGTCCTTGTGCTATTTTCCTTCCAAATTTATAAGTGACAAAGTCCAAGATAAGGTTAGAATTTTACGAGTACAATTTTTATAAACTATTAGTTCAAAATAAACATTAAAATTATAATTTTGAATTCAGATGGCTTGAATTGATGGATTGATTAGAAATATTCCAGTCAATTACCACTTTTAACGAATAATATTGAGTTATTTAAGAAAATTTGGAACTATTCAAGAGACACAAACTCATAAACACTAAAGCTCAGCTGAAAATATGAAACAAGAGATACTCATCAAGAGATACTTATAATTTATTCATTGTTTTGTCTACTACGTATTATATACATTTAATATCAATACGGCTATAATATTGTCATGTAAATAAAGTTCTTTTCTTTCTTTCTTCATTACATGAATAAACCTGTATAAGCTACTGTCTATAGAAGGCATTGACAAGACAGAGGACCGGCAACGTTGTTTTCCTATCTTTCTCCACTGCCATTATAACGTGGACCTCACTATAGGTTATTTTTTAACCTCGGTAGAGAGTGATCAATACAAAATAAAAAAGGATGAAAATCTTCACACTCTTCCAACACATTCTTCCCCCTCCCTCCATCCCTTCGCATCGACTCCTGTTAATAGACTATAATAATAATTTATCTTGACACACTTGCTTGAATTAATGCGCTGTCAGTGTTCTGCCTCCGCACCTTGATCGCACCGCGCCGCGCCGCTTCTTGGCGTTTGCCAGAAAGGCCTGACTTTGCATAATTATTCCAGCTCAAATCTCTACTTGTTTATCTTAATCTATGCGCTGGTTATTATTAACAAACAACGCGTGATAGTTAAGTTCCGGTGCGTAATTTTGCAATCATGGTACAAGAAATTGAGTGTCTGAGTGTTAGGTTAAAAGATAAATAAATAAATGAATGTTCATTTCCCAAAAAACTAAAACTACAACATCAATTACACAAAATATTAGATGAATTACAATATTACATAAAAATAGATAAATAAATGAATGTTCATTTCCCAAAAAACTAAAACTACAACATCAATTACACAAAATATTAGATAAATTACAATATTACATACAATAGTTAGTTGAAAAAAATTCCTATAATGTGTCCTCTACTTGTTTAGTTTCTTCTGTGTGGAAATTGACCTACTCCACTATGGCGTACCATGTTCTAGAGTAGGTTTTGTTAGTTGTGCGTCAAGTTTCCTTGAATTCAAGATTTTTAACGTTCGAGTTGGATGAGCGGAAAACTTGAAGTCAAGTTCAGTTGAATTCAAGTTCCGCTGACCTAAAAGTATTTATATACCTAGCAGGTAACTCGAGCTCCGCAAGGTTCCAATTGGAAACTTGACCTACTGAAAACTTGAAGAATTGAGAATATGCCTATAACCATCGTCGGTGGATTGAGAACCTATAGATACAAATTTTGAAGTTAATCAGTTGAG
>NW_024091343.1:0-20065 GCF_014356525.2 Nilaparvata lugens | reverse complement strand
AATGGAGTCATGGGAGGTAGGAGAGGGAAAATGAAATTTCGAAGATGGAGGATCTGGAAGAGAAAAAAATATCTGAGATATCATTATCCGATAACTTCAACTGCTGTGAATTATAGTGGAGATGTAGGTCAAGAAATCAGAATTATCTCAAAATACTAAAATACGATATAATATAGTTTGCGTAAAATAAGTTGAGACTTGGCCCTCCATCCGAAGAAATTACATGGTTGCCAATTAGTGTCAAATTTCAACTTTCTCAAATTTCCAATTCAACGTCAGAATTGGATGTAGAATATCATCCCCGATATCCTTGTAGTGCTAGAGAAGTTTCAGGGTTGAATGATCAAGGAAATTCAACTTTTATGATAAAATTGGAAACATCACGAGAATTTGTTTTTTTTTTTTGAATATCACTTCTCTCAGGATCATGGGGCGTCGTAATGCGTGATAATTTTATATCAATCAACGGGGAGAATGTCTCCTTTCTATTGGTGTCTGGATAATTTTTATCCCACCTATACTTATTTTTGAATTTATGATTATGTTCGTTAATGTCGAGACATTTCAGGCAGAAACATGAAATTCTCGATATGCTGGAAACTTTATTGTTTCAAAAGATAAGTGGGTGGTGGAAGCGAGAAAGTTTCTCACAAATAATTGAAATTATTTTCCCAATTTCCAAACGTACTCGGAACAACGTATTTCGGCCTCTCAGGAGTTTCAAAGTCAAGGATAGCGGCTGAATGTTGTGCCTCCATATGCTATCAATAGCTGGGATCAACAAAAACAAAATACAGAACTATTGAAAAATTCAGCAACTGCAAGCCACGTGATTATGAAATAGTGAAAATGACAACCTCGCCTCGAATAATCCAAGCAGTGTTTCATTACAGCCTTTCTAGAGGCAATCAGCTGCTTACTTTTGAAAAAATTCAGTCAAATATCTCATGAGTTTTCAGCTTTTAGCATACAATTTGATACATAATGCATACCATGCAGCCACTCTCCGAAGTTTAAAATTCCTTGGAGACCAAATACGATCTTCCGACTACTTTCGACAATCGAAAAATAATTTCAACTATTTCTGAGAAACTCTCTCGCTTCCACCACCCACTTATCTTTTGGAACAATAAAGTTTCCAGATGTCGAAAATTTCATGTTTTCTGCTTGAAATGTCTCGACATTGACGAACATAATCATTAATTAAAAAATAAGTATAGGTCGGATGAAAATCATCCAGACACCAATAGAAAGGAGACATTCTCCCCGTTGATTTTTTGAATTATCTATATAATAAGGGAGAGTAGGGTTGTGTTTGTTCGTTTGTTCGCATCAAAACAGGCCAACTTGTAGATTGCATACCGGAAAACGGGAGTGATTTAAATCTCCAATTTTGCACATAGATTCTAAGAATATCAATCTCATGCACCTCAAAGCCCAAATTTCAATTTTCCTTCCAGATTTTTCAGAATGCATACCATTTATAGAACTATAATCTAGAGCGACTACTTCTTCGAAACAGATGGTTAAAATTGGCAACTATATCAATAACCAGTCTAATTTTGTCAGGTTGAGGAAGTTTTCTAAATAAGATTTGAGTTCTTTCACTTTATCAGGTTAGCACCAAGTTGATGAACTTATTTATACTATAATAAAGGAAATAACTGGCTCATAGACGTACGGGATAGGAAAGTTATGTTTGACGCATCATATCACTTCTAAACTACTGGACTGGTTAACTTGAAATTTTGCATATGGATTCTTAATTAACCAAGGATGGTTCTGAGCCTATTTCAACTCTTCAAGACTCCACTCGGTCAAGTTTTCAGTTTGTCAAGTAACAAGTTTTAAAATGGACCCCTGCGGAGCACTGGTTACCTGCTAGTTATTAATATTACTGTCAAAATATTTGTTGAATATTTTCTAGGATCTAGGATATTGCACCCGACAGCAATAAACTTCAAAGGTTATCTTTGTTTGTGAGCTATTGCTAGTAGCTTCTGACCTATTACTTTCCTAAGAATGTGTACATTCTCTTGATAGGGACTGCAATGGTAACGCCCCTCGTGTAGCAATAGTGCTCTCACAAGCTAAATTACACTCACAGTCACTATCATCTCCTCTCTTATTTCTTCCTATTCTTCTCCTTTTCCTTCCTCTTCAACTATTGCTCTTTATCTACTCCTCCTTCACTCTCCCTCTGTTCCACTCACTTCTCCTCTTATTCCCACCTTCCTTCTCTTTCACCCCTCTACTTTATCACAGCCCTCTTTCTTCAACCTCTTCCTCCATCTCAATCATTCTTTCCTTCTTCCTTCCCTCTCTAACTATTTCTCTTTCTCCTTCTTTCTTCCCTCTGTAACTATTTCTCTTTCTCCCTCTTTCTTCCCTCTGTAACTATGTCTCTTTCTCCTTCTTTTTTCCCTCTGTAACTATTTTTCTTTCTCCCTCTTTCTTCCCTATGTAACTATTCCTCTTTTTCCTTCTTTCTTCCCTCTGTAACTATTTCTCTTTCTCCCTCTTTCTCCCCTCTGTAACTATTTCTCTTCTCCCTCTTTCTCCTTCTTTCTCCCCTCTGTAACTATTTCTCTTTCTCCTTCTTTCTTCCCTCTGTAACTATTTCTCTTTCTCCTTCTTTCTTCCCTCTGTAACGATTTCTCTTTCTCCCTCTTTCTTCCCTCTGTAACTATTTCTCTTTCTCCTTCTCTCTTCCCTCTGTAAATATTTCTCTTTCTACTTCTTTCTTCCCTCTGTAATCATTTCTCTCTATCTACTTCTTACCCACTCACCTTCATTCACCCTCTGTTTTACTTATTCATTCCTTTTGCATCTTATACCGACCGGATTTATAAGTTGCGCCCAGCGGTCAAATGAGAATGATACATGGCTCCTTTACACAAGTACACTGTTCACGTAGTGACGTCATCACTGCCAGTCCCATCATTTGTCCCTTTCTAGCTCACTCTCTGTCGAAGAGATAACGGTATAATATACCGCTATATAATATATTATATGCTATTCGATAACCATCTGCTGTATAACTGTTTTACGGACGAACTTAAGAGTGTTAACAATCATGGTAAATTTTATGCAGCTCTTAAAGATATACTGAAGTGTTAACAGCATTATGCAGCATTAACAGCATTAAGAATCATCTTCAATGGATGACCACTGTTAAATTGGTTGTAGAAATTGTCTCAATAATTCATTCTAATGTTTTGATTTTTCATTTCTGAATTTGTTTTCATGACAGAGAGAATATGGGTGATAGATATGGAATTTCGAATTTAAAAATTATCATGATATCTAAATGTATACGCATTAATGCTTTCGAAAAGTTGATTTGTGGTGTGGTTTTGACAAACTGGGGGATCCCGGTCGTCAATCTTTTCAACATACTGTCAGAGCTGGAAATTCGATGTATTCATGATTTCAAAACTCGTCACAAGTTGAGATGAATCAATGGAACACTTTTGGAGTCCAATAGGGAAGGAATGGCCGTTATAAAGCAGAGGCTGTCGGAAAGTTTATATACTGTTATCACTTTCAGAGAGAGTGAGAAAGAGACAGACAATAATGTGACTGGTGGTGATGACGTCATGACGTAAACAGTGAACGTGTGTATCGGAGCCATGTATCACTCCCATTTGACCCCTGGGCGCTAGTTGTGTAAAATGTCCTTAACTAGTTCTCTTTATCTACTGCTTATCCACTCCCCTCCATTCACCCATTGTTTTATTTACTTCTCCTTTCATCTCCCCACCCAATTCCTTCTTCCACATATTTTATCACCTCCCGGATATCTTCCGTCTTCTTCTTCTCCACTTCCTGTAACTCCTCCGTTTTCACCAACACAAACAAAGAGCATTCTTTGGCTGGACGTACACAACTAGCGCCCAGTGGTGAAATGGGAGTGATACATGGCTCCGATACACACGTTCACTGTTTACGTCGTGACGTCCGTGACGTCATCACTGCCAGTGACATTATTTGTCTGTCTCTCTCACTCTCTCTGGGAGTGATAACGGTATATAGACTTTCCGAGAACTTGACAAACATCTGCTTTATAAAGACCATTCCTTTCCTATCCGACTCCAAAAGTGTTCCATTTAGCTCGACCCATGACGAATTTTTGAAATCATGAATACATCGAATTTCCAGCTCTGACAGTATCAGTACGTTGAAAAGGTTGACGACCAGGAATCCCCCGGTTTGTCAAAACCACACCACAAATCAACTTTTCGATGATTAGCACATATTGACTCTTTCAGGCTGTCACCATGAGTGAGAAAATTAACAGTGTTGATATGTTTGCTACGCTGAGTGATGGAGATTCAAAGTTATTAGTTTTTGAAGTTTTTAAGTATTCAAATAATATATCTCTATCCATCACCCACATTGTCTTTGGCATTGAAACGAGATTCAGAAATGAATAGTCAAAACATTAGAATGAATGATTGAAACGATGTGTCTGCTAGAACCGATTTGACAGAGATTATTCATTCAAGATTACTGTACCTTAATGAATAATAGTTCGTACAATCAAGGTTCTAGCCCAATCTTTCAATATCAATTAGATTGGAATTATAGGATAAAATATGTATTTCATTAACTTGGCAAATATGTTTTTATAAAACAGTAGTTTTTTGCTTAAATCTTCCTTGGGATACTGTAGTGAATTTGAATTTTGCTCCTTCAGTCGGGAACGTAATGTCGGCTGCTAGTGAGAGCGAAATGGCATCACTCGTGATGACGTCACGGACGTTCACTTTGTTACGTTCAATCTGTAAGTGCCCAAACACATTCTGACCGCTGGGCGCAAGTTGCAGATTCCCTACCGACCGCCCTATTCCTTCTTTAACCATCTTTATCACAGCACTCCCTCACCAACCACTTCCCTCCCTCTTCATTAATTCCTCTTTATCTACTTCTTATTCACTCCCCTCCATTCAACTACTGTTTTATCTACTTCTCCTTTGATCTCCCCACTCTATTCCTTCTTTCACATATTTTATCACCTCCCGGATATCTTCCGTCTTCTTCTTCACCATTTCCTGTAACTCCTCCTTTTTCACCAACACAAACAAAGAGCATTCTCTGGCTGGCGTTCTCGTTACCAGAAAAGGGAGTTGCCATTTCCCGTTCGGGAGTCAAGTGACGTGTGAATTACAAAAGGAGAACAATTCCTATTCATTGGTGATTATCAGTGAACCCTCAACGCCCCTAAACGTCTCTACTGAAGACTTTCTCTCTAAAAGTACTCCCAGTATTCCTTGCAAGCCTTTCACACACGAACGTTCGTCAAGGGGACTCTCCTTTTGCCACTTCACAGTAATTTCCATCGTAAAGGGACTCCTAGGAAACCTCTCAGCATCCTATAATTTGTTCATTCTGAGAAAGAATTATCCTCCCCCACACATAAACTGATGAGGTTTAGACCTATCCTATACTATTAAACGAGCAATTCTGTTTAGATGTTTAGATGTTCAGATGATAAACTGATAATCTTTAAACCTATCTTATACTATCAAACGAGCAATTTCTGTTGAGATGTTTACATGTGTGGATGTTTAGATGTTCAGATGTTTATATACCTGTATGTGACCAGATCTCGAAAACGGCTCTAACGATTCTCTCAAAATTTGTGAGAAAGTAGGTTTATGATAATCAAAATTCGACTGCACTGGGTCTCAACCCCGGGATAACACGCTGAAGGACATTAAAAGGATAAAAATACGTCGATGGAAAAACAGCTGGAAATTTTGTCGTCTGTTGATGATGGAAGGGAGTGTGCAAGTGCATGTGTGTGGAACTGAGACAAAATCTTGACTCAGATGTTGAACTTTTGTAATCATTCAATCAGTGCCGGTTGTACAAGAGTCAGTTAAATTTTAATCCCGATTTATTCCAGTAGAACCAATCTGATATGCTATCTTTTTTAAATGGTGTTCTCTGATTTGGATTAAAATTTAACATGCTTTGGTGAGAGAAATTCTTGCATTCTCTGGGGATTAATATCAATCCACTGTGATTAAATAGAGCTTTTCTGTATGAACTATAGATATATTATAATTTATTTTCTCGTAATAAATTTTATATGCTTTTCTACTCCAGAGCGGAGCTCAGTGCCCCGATATTGATTGATTTGAGAGATACACGAAAATTTTCAAGTGATAACCATCAAAAGGGACTCCTAGGAAACCTCTCAGCATCCTACAATTTGATCATTAGGGGGAAGAAATTGATTGATTATTATCGTGGTCACGTTGAATTTTCGGTCCCGGCTGAAGAATGACAGTCGTAAGGGCCCATTGATGGCTGAAATGATATATTCAGGCTAAGTGGAACTTTCGTCAGGGACTCCCCACCAATGAAAGCCATACTGATATAAAATTATTATGGGAAATATTCATTCTTCTCTACACATGAACTGATATGCCTATGTTTTATGTGACGTGGTTGGCCTGTAGGCCTATGATTGATAATTCAAAAGATATACAGAGTTGGTGAAAGTATTTTGGAAACAGCTTTTCACCAGATAAATTTGACGATAGGTCTGATTGAGGATCCTGTTCGATTTTTAAAAACTCTTCTCTGTCGCTTCAAAATACAGGTTCGCCATATTGGAACCGCTATCTTTGATTTTTTTTCACATGGACTGGTGGCCATACAATAACGACTTTTAACCGTTTTTGAAATGTTTTAATAAAAGGGTACTACAAGCTTTTACTACTTTCCTTGCCCTATTACCTTGCCCTATATAGATATGGAAAGTATTGCTTTCCGAAAAAATTAGGGTACCTCAATTTCTAAATTTCTATAATTTTCAAGGCTCCCTGAGTCCAAAAAATTGGTTCTTGAGTATTGGTGTGTGTGTGTGTGTGTGTGTGTGTGTGTGTGTGTGTGTGTGTGTGTGTGTGTGTGTGTGTGTGTATGAGTGTATGTTTGTCTGATCTCATCTCCCAATTAACGGAATGGCTTGAAATTTGGAACTCAAGGTCCTCACACTACAAGGATCCGACACGAACATTCTCGATCGCATGCAATCCAAGATGGCGGCTAAAATGGCGAAAATGTTGTCAAAAAAAAGGCTTTTTTGCGATTCTCTCGAAAACGGCTTCAACGATTTTGATCAAATTCATACCTAAAATAATCATTGATAAGCTCTATCAACTGCCACAAGTGCAATATCTGTAAAAATTTCAGGAGCTCCACCCTATCTATGCAAAATTTGATTTCAGATTCTCAATTAACAGGCTCCAGATACAATTCAAACAAAAACATTCAAGTGGGGACGATTGAGCATGAAAATCTCTACAATTATTGATGCTGTTCAGTAACATTTTCACCTAA
This sequence comes from Nilaparvata lugens, assembly GCF_014356525.2. NCBI lineage: Eukaryota > Metazoa > Arthropoda > Insecta > Hemiptera > Delphacidae > Nilaparvata > Nilaparvata lugens. The sequence continues at coordinate 12,712 of NW_024091343.1, read as the reverse complement.
AATTGAAAATAAGCTCTAAATTCGAGAAAATAAGATTATTTAATTGCAAACTGTTGGCAACTTTTGATTTCATTAAATCATTCACTATGAAGAGATAGCAGACTTTGTGTGTCTGCAGCGTTATTGTCCTGTCACTAGCTGGCTCAGATCTTAGAAAAGTAGACTTTTGATGCGCGGGAAAATTATCGTCAGTTGATCAATTTTCATAACGGCAAGGAAAGTTGTGTGAGTGATTTTTGATTTTTTTTCACATGGAATGGTGGCCATACAATGTCAACTTTTAACCTTGAAAATCACCAATGATCGAAACTAGACGTTAGAATATTTTCAAGTTTTTAAAATGTTTTAATAAAAGGGTATCACAGGTTTTATTCATAGTACCCTTATGAGAAGTTTTTAATATGAAATAACAAATTTAAACAACTATAGTGAGGTTCACGTTATAATGGCAGCGTAAAATTGACAATACTGTTGCTGTCCTTTTCTATCATACAACAAAACAGATAGCGCTATCTCTCTCTAGCTTTGAAATGTTGTCTGCTTGCCAGAACATTTTTTTTTTTACTTTTGACAGTGACTGTACAAAAGTAAACAAACAATTATCAACCGCAATTTTTTTCTTCATTCTATCAATATACTTGAGTACACAAGTCGTATAATTGATTTAGAATGTATTTTTGAAACAATGAAATAACTTTTAGACATTACCGTATGAGAAACACAAATTAAAACACCTCAAATGACATTTTGAAAGTTGATAACTAATCATCCTAGACTTCATCCATGCTTCAGTTAGCCTACACGTTTAGGTTAGACCTACTCGTACCATTATAAATTATATTGAAAGGTTATTTCAGTAAATATATTATATTGAAAGGTTATTTCAGTAAATAAATTATATTGGAAGGTTATTTCAATAAACAAACAATTCTCAGCCGCCATTTTTTTTCTTTATTCTATCAAAATACTTTAGTACACAAGACGTATAATTGATTAAAAATGTATTTTAGAAACAATGAAATAATTTTTAGACATTACCGTTAAGAACACAAATTAAAATACCCGAAATGACATTTTAAAAGTTGATAACTAACCATCCATGCTTCAGTTAGCCTACACGTATAGGTTAGACCTACTCGTACCGGAATGAATAATATTAAAAGGTTATTTCAGAATTATTCCGATCGAAATTACTCATTTGAATAGGATTTCTATGTTTCTATCATTTAAAAAATAAATATATTGGAATAGAATACCAACCAATAGCTTAATTTCTGTTGTTTTGGAATTCAGATTGGTGTATCACAGCTTTTTAAATTAGCTGCCATTTCAGGTTTGTATAAAAATAAAAATCTGATCTCAGAAAGCAAATTCCTGAATCAAATTATGAAAAAATATATTCAATTGATTAATTTTACATTTAAATTGATTATTCTATCAAGAAAATGATTATCATTAGATAAAATTAAATGGGATGAATTGGGATGAATCGATTAAATGGGAACAGCTGTGTACACTCAGTGGCAAAATGGAGAGACTTGGCAACGTTTTTCTCCTATCTCTCTTCACTGCCATTATAACGTGGACCTCACTATACAAGTTTTTATTCATACTACCTTTTATAAAAAGTTTTTAATATGAAATAATAAATTAAAACAACTAGTTTTGATATTCACATCATTTTCAAGGGTACTATGAAAAATTAAGTACTCCAGAATATATACATTTTAAGTCCTCTAGTACTATGATCCTATGGTTCCATAGTCAACTTACAATCAGTCTCAATACCTGCAACAAGGGTTTTTTTTCTTCTCGTTCACTCAGCAACGTGCTGTATTTATTGAATGCTCCGATCGCGCGGTGTCTGACAAGAGCTGTTACTTGAATTCCCGGGGGAGAAGACGCCGGGGAAATTGGATTCTATTCGTGCTGTGTGAGGAGGAAGGCTTGTGGGAGTCGGAGGATAGAGATGGAGGATACGCGAGTGATGGATAAGAAAGAGGTGGATTGATGGTGGAGGAGGGCATCCTAACAAGTAGATGTCTGTCAGGAGAGAGTGCAACTTCTTTGCCACTACTGGAATATGTTAGAGAATGGATTAGCTTGTTGCTATTCTATTGCAGAAGAAGGAGAAGAAGAAAAAGAAACGAACAGGAAGAGGAAGAACAGAAAGAAGGAGTAGAAGGAGTGGTAGAGGATTGATTGATTGAGTACTTTATTTATGTAGATTACAATATATACTGGCTTATACACTTATATACAATAGCTTACAATACAGCAAAATTATAGATTAATTTACATAATATAGACTAAGAAAATAATTATTGAACTGTATATGATATGAAAAAGCAGTTTGTAATATAATAACTATAGATAATAATCATATTGTTATGCATCTACATAAATTGGCATAAATTTTTCAACGCCTCTGAAAAGTAATATTGTGCTCTATTTGTAGTTCATTTTCAATATATATATATATACCAATAATAGTTTGATTATGAGATCTTATCAATCTTATATAATAATTATCTTTCTAAATTCTAGTACTCTTCTTCATCATCTGTCTCTTCTTTCATTATAGATTTCTTTCACTTTTTTTTTCATTTAAAAAAATTATTCTTCATCAATTAGTTACAATAATGTTCTTCCTTCTTCATCATATCGTAATATTTTTCAATTGTAATGAGGTTATACTTTCCTTTTTTTTAGTCTTAGTTTTTGTCACGTGGTATTTTAGCACCACAAAATATTTTTGAAAGGAATTATTGAACTCTAATAGAATTATAAAATAGAAAGGAGAGATAGCCTAGTCAAAGTACCACTCTAGTAAAATCGAATGTTATTAACGATAAAGAGTAATCATATTATCTAAAGTGATAAGAAAAACACTTCACTAATATGGGCTACTTTCGTACAAATTGATAAAAACAATATAGAAACTTGTAGTACCCTTTATTATTGAAAACTTTGAAATATTTCAACGACTATTTTTCACCATAACTTAGGTCATTTTCAAGTTGAAATGTAGAAAATAAATAAACAAGTTGATACTATATTTATAATATCAACATATAAAATAATGATATGACAATAAGCATATGTTCATATTATATAGTATCAACTTGTTATCTACATTTCAACTTGAAAATGACCTACGGTAAGTTATGGTCAAAATTAGTCGTTGAAATATTTTTAAGTTTTTAATAATAAAGGGTACTATACAAGTTTTTATATTGTTTTTATTAATTAGTACATATACAGTTATGGATCACATGCTTATACATATGCTTATTCATGCTCCTACAATATATACGTTTTCAGAAACTTTAAGTATTCAAACCTCAATTAGTTCAGATTATCAACTTTCATCTGGAGACTAGGTAGACCTACAGTAACTAATACTATGGGTTATGGGCCTATGGTTACTGTAGGTAGACTCACGTATCAAGTTTAATTTCGAGAAGCATACCTGTTCGATAACAAAAATGACAGGGGAAGAAAGATATAATTTATTAACGAGACAATAAATATTGTGATATCTGTCGAATGGAATAAACTTATTCCGAAGTGTGAAAATTATTGATTAACACCCAGGAACTGCAAGTATATTCTATTCAATATTAATCGTATATCATACGATTATATCATACGATATGGAAGCTGGAAGCTCCTCCACGTGGTGCGCCTGGCTATCCAATTCAGGATGGAGACCTGAAATTGGAGAACTAAATCCGATACGCCCAGTTCCAAAGCCCTTCTTCTTCCTCCTCTCTTCACTCTTCTTCCCTTATCTGATGCTTTGGAACTTCTGTCACAGAGTTCTGGTTGCCGTCTAGGAGCTGGAACTCTGTAAATCTAGAATGACACTTTTTCCATTGACTTTGCTGTGTGTCATTCTCACTTTATTCTGTCTGTCTGGCCTCTCTTGGCCAATCTCTTCTTTCTTCTTTCCTGGCGTCTGGTGGCAGCCGGCCTTAAATTTCAAGCCAATTATTTCTCCTATCATGAACAGTACGACCAATAGAGCGATTACCAGGGCTAGGGCATCCCCCAGAAGCGATGAGACAGCAAATTCCAGGACTAGGGCATCCCCCTTAAGCGATGATCAGGATGGTGGAAATAATACTAGGGCGTTCCCCAGAAGCGACGGAAATGTCAAAAGAGCTCCGCGTGCCACAAGAATGAGAATTTCAACATGGAATGTGGGCTCATTGACTGGACGCAGCACCGAATTGGGCAAAGTATTAGAACGTAGACGTATAAATATTTGTTGTATTCAAGAGACGAAATGGAAGGGGTCTAAATCAAGAAACATTGGCTGTGGCTACAAACTGGTCTATCATGGTTCTAGAGCGCAAAATGGGGTTGGAATTGTTGTGGATAGAGATCTGCAGGAGAGGATAGTGGAGGTGAATAGAGTTAGTGAAAGACTTATGTCTATTAAATTCGCCCTAGATAATCAACCCTGCATGAATGTCATAAGTGCTTATGCACCACAGGCAGGATGTACAAGCATTGAAAAGGATACATTCTGGGAAGAAATGAATGATCTCTTGTTTACAATTCCTCCCACTGAGATGAGGTATGTCTGTGGGGACCTGAATGGGCATGTTGGACAGACTACAACAGTCTATAACAGAATTCATGGCAACTATGGGTATGGTTCCATCAACATGGAGGGCGAAAAAATACTTGAGTTTGCATCAGCACATGATCTGGCTTTGATAAATACTTTCTTTTCCAAAAAGCAAGAACACCTGATAACATACAGAAGTGGAAATGCAGCATCACAGATCGACTTCATACTGTCTAATAGGGAGAGGCTTCAAACATTTAGAGATTGTAAGGTCATACCAGGAGAACCTCTCACTGCCCAGCATCGGATCCTGGTTGCAGAATTTGACATGCCACATCCATTCAAAATAAAAAAGGAGAGAATTCAAAAGATACGCTGGCAAAAACTTGACAAAGATGAAGGTAGAGAATTTTCTTTGAGGATGGAACAATACCTTCACTCTGACTCTCCTGAGTCTCAAAATGAACCAGTTAGTGTCATCTGGAGCAAACTTCAGGAATTCTGTCTGGTCACAGCCAGAACTTGTCTTGGAGTTTCGAAGGGAGCAGTTCAGGGTGGCAAAAATACAAGATGGTGGAAACCAGAAATAGAGGTCATTCTGAAGGAGAAAAAGCTTCTTTTCAAACAGTGGCAGGGCAGCAAGACACAGGAAGACAGAGAAAAGTACAAACTCGAGTATAAAATAGCCAAGAAAGCAGCCAAGAGAGCAGTTGCACAGGCAAAAGCAGCTTCAGAGGAAGAGTTCTACAAAAAGCTTGAGACCACCGAAGATGAAAAATTAATATTCAAAACTGCCAAACAAAGACACAACAACTGTCAAGATATCAAAAAAGTGAAATTCATAAAAAATGAGGAAGGTCAACTTCTCACTAATGATGAGGACATTAAACAGAGATGGAAAGAGTATTACAGTTATCTTCTGAATGAAACATTCCCAAGTAAGGCACTACCACCATCTCAGCCAACAATGGGACCAATTCCACTCATTACGGTAGAGGAGGTGCAAGTGGCTCTAAAAGAAATGGCTAATAATAAGGCATTAGGTCCAGATGAAATACCGGTGGAAATGTGGAGAATACTGAATGGTTCAGGAGTGACATTTCTCACTGATGTATTTAATGCAGTGTTAAGTGAAGGCATCCCAGATGAATGGAGAAAGAGCTATATTGTCCCATTCTATAAAAACAAAGGAGATGTACGACTCTGCAAAAACTTCAGGGCAATAAAACTCATGTCACATACCTTCAAAATCTGGGAAAGGGTGATCAACAAACGCCTTCTGGGAGTTACATCTGTAACAGAGAATCAGTGTGGATTTGTTGCTGGTAGGTCTACCACGGACGCAATACACTCTGTGAGGATTCTAGTTGAAAACCACAGAGATAGAAAATCGGATCTACACATGGTTTTCATTGACCTAGAGAAGGCGTTTGACCGAGTGCCCAGAGAGCTCATTTGGAGTGCACTGAGGGCACAAGGAGTCCCAGAATATTACGTACATGTGGTAAAAGACATGTATCGTGGAGCTAAGACAAAGGTGAGGAGTCCAGCTGGAACCAGTGAGGAGTTTAATGTGGAGGTTGGAGTGCATCAGGGTTCAGCCCTGAGCCCACTCCTCTTCAGTCTTGTGATGAACTACCTCACCAAAGAAACGCAAAATCCACCTCCATGGGACATACTATATGCAGATGACATTGTCCTCATCAGGAAAACGTCAAGAGAGCTGCAACAAGCACTGGACCTGTGGCGTGAGAAACTGGAGGGGGCTGGCCTTCGAATCAGTAGAGAAAAGACAGTCTACATGCATTGCAACTTTGGTAGAAATAATGACCAGGCTCACATACACCTTCAAGGTACTCCACTGCCAGTAGTTCAGAATTTCAAATATCTAGGCTCGATTATCAGCAATGATGGCAGCATAGATGCAGATGTTTCGAGTCGGATAAATACTGGGTGGATGAAATGGAGAGAGCTGACTGGTGTACTCTGTGACAAAAGAATGCCTGTGCACATTAAGGGAAAGGTATATAAAGCTGCAGTGCGTCCAGCAATGCTGTATGGAGCCGAGTGCTGGCCGCTCAAAAAACAGCAGGAAGATAAACTCCATGTGGCAGAAATGAGAATGTTGAGATGGGCGGGGGGAGTTAGTAGGCTGGACCACATCAAGAACATTCATGTCCGGGGCAGTCTCAAAGTGACACCAATTTCTGAAAAAATAATTGAGGGGAGACTGCGCTGGTACGGTCATGTTAACAGACGCCCGCCTAACCACATGACGAGAAAAGTGCTCGAGATGGAGCCGCAGCCAAGGGGCAGAGGCAGACCCCGCCTCACGTGGATTTCTCTAGTCCATAAGAATATGGAGAAATTGGACCTGGTAAATGAGACGACCCAAGATCGCAGGATCTGGCGACTGCGTGTTAGGAGAGCCGACCCCAAATAATGGGAAGAGGGCAAGGAAGAAGAAGAACATGCTATACATGGAATAATATACCGCTTTGAAGCGCTGCGAAGAATGAGCCTAAATTGAACCTGATCCGATTGGAAAGTTAGTTTGATTTTTAGGGTAAAATTCCCGAGAAAAGGGCCGCCATCTTGAAACTGAGATGAATTTAAAAATTTTAAATATGAACGTTTCTGCGCCTTGTTTCAAAGTACTTGTGTAGCAAATTTTATCCAAATCGGTCCATAACTGCGACTGTAACTGCGGTACAAGCAAACAAACAAACAGACAAACGCCGATTGACTTGAAACATAGAATTCGCTTCGCTAATTCAATCAGCACAATGTTATAAGTATAACTATAAAATAAGATGGGCCAAAATGAACCTAACCTTTGAGCACGGTAGGGTAGTTTAGGTGAGAACACACTGTGGCATTACTTCAATTCAAGACGATCTAGGCCTATGAAATAACACATCATAATATCCCAGCAAAAATCAGAACAAAGTTTTAACTTTGACTATAAAAATCAATGGGCCTACATAAATGATCCTAACCTTTCAGTACGGTACGGTAGTTTAGGTCAGAACCTTGGACAAGTTATAGAATAGACACGCCCCCATTGTATATTCAAACTGAATATCGATGAAGCCAACATCTACTGCTATATCGCCCCATCGTGACGTCAGCATCAGATAGAAAACTTTTCTGTAGAGTTTATTTATCATTAATTCGTGATTGATAATATAACTTTATTAGGGTGAGTCCTCTTCTTCTTCTTCTCCTTCTCATCCTCCTTCTCTCTTCTTCTTCTCCTTCTTCTTCATCCTCCCCTCATCTTCTCCTTTTCTTCTTTTCCCTCTTCTTTTCTATTTCTTCTTCATCCTCCACCTCATCTTCTTCTCCTTCTTCTTTCCCCTCTTCTTTTACTATTTCTTCTCCTCAGCTTATTCCACGTCCACGCGAACTTGTACTTGGAAGAGAGGAGTAAGCAATTTTGTGGCCGATATCTTATCGACTGTTCGGCGGCAATAAGGCTTAGAATCGCGTGTTAGAGGCGCATTAATTACAGGCAACCATCGACCTTACGGCTCAAGCCAAGTTATCTGTTGTGTAGTCTAGCACTTGCATTATTATTCCGAGGCGCACCATTTCGGCAATCGTAAACTACTCGTTATCTCACTCGGTTTGCACCTGCTCTAGAAGCTGAAGAAACCACAGTAAGTGGGCCAGAACCGGATTCGAGCTCCAATAAGAGTCTACATGAAACCACCATAAAGAAGTTCAAGGTTATCCCGAGTGGGGAAAGATAGAACACATTGGATCCAAATAATGCTCAGTATAATTATAAATGAATAAATAATAAAAAAATCCAAATTTACTGGGGGAAGACACTCTCCAGAATTTCTATGAGGAGATAACATCAAAGTCCAATATCTTCAATAATTTTTGTTGCAATTATACAAAATATCGGGGCATCGAGCATCGCTCGTTATTTTTATTTATTGACTTTTAATAAACCGAACACAATTCTCCAAAATGATTGGGGAAGTACTAACAGGCACAGCCCAGAACTGTCTCTTTCCCGAATATTGATTTATACAGTATGAAGTGTCCAGAAAGTAGGTTATGTTCCATACCCCTGAATTCATGTTCAATTTTCTGTTCAAACATTTGAGAACAAGAAGTAGATTTTCGCACCTAGAGCAGAAAATGAGATTTCCCGGCTCGAAATCGTTTTCAAGTCCGAGGCCGTAGGCCCTAGAAGAGTAATAAATAGGCTCTAGAAAAGATTGATAGCTGGAAAAATATTTTTTCCCGTGGTGCAAACGCTATTTTTCGCCACACACACAAAAATAAACAATATGGGCTATATATGAGAATAGTTGTTTACTAAGCACTTCCGAAAGCAGAAGTGGAGGTGATAGCTCTAGCAAATCTGAGGTGCTGAATATCAGGAAATTGTCCAATACCTATTTTATTTTTTATTCTGGTTTGTCTAAATGCCTGAAAGATGATGTTCATTATGTGGGAGGTTGAGTTTCTACTTTTTTATTCTTTCAAATGACAATAAGATGATAGTATAATAAATGTTCCAATTATTGAATAATGACACAAATAATGAGAAGTTTTTTGATCAGCGTTTTTGATCCCTTTCTCAGTTCCATGTTAGCGGCTGGAAAGGTACTCTTAGGGCCTAGGAAAACCTGTTCTGAAGTCAGACGAGAGTCCTCCGCAAACAATGTCTTTCAGATCTATGTAGGGACTGGAAAACAGCTGCTTTTTGTGCAGTGTGGCGGAAATTTATATTTAGATTATATACAAACCAATTGAATAACAAAAACACTCACTAATCACTGAAATTGCAAATAATGATCATCTTTGAAAATTATTATATACTCTAGTTTTAGGAGGTTCATCATGTCATGTCAACAAATCAGATTATGTTGACCAATCGATTAAATTGTCTAGCTGGATGAAATTTTCTCGCTGACTGATTATGACTACACAGCTTGGAATAGTTATTTGTGCAACTAGTGCGCAACGTGACAGTTTGCTGCACCGAAAGAAACGTTTACGCCCGAGCCGTAGGCGAGGCGGAATGGCTTCTTGAGTGCAGCAGACAACTTTGCTCACGTATTTCACATTAAACTTTTCCTACAGTTACCATTGAATAAGAGAAGTGGTTGATTAAATGATTATGGGTACAATGATGGCTGAAATCCATCAAATGTTTTTGTGTGTGATGCTGTTATTAATACAACCTTAATTCATTAAAAATAATAATGCAATTGAAGTTGAAAATTCTCAGCCAAAGTTCTCATTTTTATTCATTCAAGAATCAGAAAAAAATACAGATAAAACAAAAAATTCACATTCAAAATACACGCCAACAGCTGTTAGCGAACCGGCTGCAAAATGGCTGAACACAACAAGATGGCTGAACCGACAAGCGCGCGACCTAGCGTGGAGAATCGTATCTAAGTTTGTTTCATCCAGCTGAAAATTACTGAAACACGATTCAGAAATTAGACTTTTGCTCAATTTACCGGGTAAAATGCTCGATGTAAACTGAGAAATATTTATAAAATAACATAGACTACAAGAATATTTATTGTAGTAATGTTTATGTTTTTATCATTCTATTTATATGAATATCGAACGGTAATCATTTAACCTCAAAATTCGAATTTTATAATGTGTATTTGCTACCTACTTTCTCATTCTTGCAGTTGAAATAAATTATCAATAGAAAAGAACTCTTATTTTTATTAATGATGAGAATTTGTAAATATGATTATTTATTATGATTTAGATGAACATATTCTTGTTTTGGTTTCTAGATCAGGATTTTATCATAAATGTAGGGTAGCCATTGAATGATTCTTATCTAAATCTAACCACAGTCATTGTTACAACTTAATTTTTGTTTTCGTGCACTAATCCTCCATATAACCCACCAATATTTTGTGTTGCCATGTTGCAAATCTGGAGTGCAGAAAATTTTTTCCCGCACTAGAGCGGAAAGTGAATCTTTGCGTTCTGTAATCAGAGCCGGAATCGTCACTTTTCAAGGTAACGTAGGAAAATAATTCTGTCTCTCTCCCACCAGGCACACGCATCGTCTGTTATCGGAGACGATGAAATAATTATCACCTGTTTTCCAAGGATGGATCATCCTTTTGATGTCGTTCAGCGAGTTTTCCCAGGATGAGACCTAGTGCATCGAGTCTTTATATCACTAGTGATTCTGTGAACCGTGGACCTCACGCAGTATTCTAATCCACAAGTACCTGATGAAACTACAGACCTTATGGAAATACAGCATAGACTGGCTTCTCCACACATCTGTCTAATCACTTGTCAGCTGATTTATGATGAATAATTCTATAGTCTGATTTTTACTCTAATATTGGCGTATGAGGAGGCTCCTTTTTCCTTTCATATTATCCTTGAAATGCAAATTTCCAAAACCTTGTATTTACGTCGACGCGCAATTTGAAAAAGAACATACTGTCAAATACACACAAATGAAATCTATTACCGCGTTCGCCGTAAATGCGCACTATATATAACCATTTAAACATTCAAACATTCAACATTCAAACATTCAAACATTCAAACATTCAAACGTTCAAACATTCAAACATTCAAACATTCAAACATTCCAACATTCAAACTTCAACATTCAACATTCAAAAATTCAAACATTCAAACATTCAACTTCAACATTCAAACATTCAAACATTCAAACAGTCAACATTCAAACATTCAACATTCAAACATTCAAACATTCAAACATTCAAACATTCAAACATTCAAACATTCAAACATTCAGCATTCAAACATTCCAAACATTCAAACATTCAAACATTCAAACATTCAAACATTCAAACATTCAAACATCCAAACATTCAAACATTCAACATCAAACTCAAACATTCAAACATTCAACATCAAACATCCAAACATTCAAACATTTAAAACATAGAAAATGCCAAACCGTCGACTTGAATCTCAGACCTCACTTCGTTTGGTCAATAAACCTACTATGTTCCAAATTTCGTGAAAAAGGTATGAACCGTTTTCGAGATCCGTTAAACATAAATAACCAGATATAAAAATAACCAGATTAATTATAAATACAGGAATTGCTCGCTTAATATAATAGGATATCACAATTTTGTGGATAATTGTGAACAAAAGATGATCAAAAATGTATTATGAGAAGAAGGTGATTGATTGAAAGATTATTTATTTATTTTTTCACATGTGTACAAATACTTAACATGAGGAAAGGCACAAAGGATCATGCCCAAAACTGTCCCATTCCAATTTATACTATACTGTCCAGATGAAATGTTGGTTCTGTCACTTTCACTTTTCAAAAAATTTACACTCTTCAATACTCAGATAAACAGCAAATCTCGAATCAAGAGCTTCTATTAGAGTCTCAAATTGGAAAATTTTGAACATAACTTATAATTATTCAAAAAGTCTAAATTTTGAATGAAACAAAAATTTTTGAGCTAAAAAACTACACACTTTACAGAACAACTTCACAGATGAGCTGTGAATCAGGGCCTTCTAAATGGAGTACAAATGCGGAGAAAATATACATGAGGGGTGAGAAATAATTGAGGTATAAGTTTATCATTGGACTACTGAGAAATCGTTTGATCTACGACATCTTCCTACCGTTTTCTATTCCAGCTACATTTATTTTGTTATTCCATACCGTTCCAGGTGCTGCTTCCAACATCCCATGGGCCGCCTCTATCCATTATTTCTGTTGTTTCCCTAATCGTAAACCGATGGAACTGAATCGTGAAACACACCAACCCAAAACTGCTCTGAATATTCCAATTGTTTTCCAATACCCACACCGCCCCACTATAAAAACGCAGTTCTTCTTTCAATAATTTCCTTGGAAATGTGGACAAAATCTTGTTGACTGATATTGTGGTTTCACAATGAATTCTCTGAACTTCAATGAACTTCTGTGAACTTCAATGAACTTCTGTGAGCTTCATGAACTTCTGTGAACTTCAATGAACTTCTGTAAACTTCAATGAACTTCTGTGAACTTCAATGAACTTCTGTGAGCTTCATGAACTTCTGTGAACTTCAATGGACTTCTGTGAACTTCAATGAACTTCTGTGAACTTCAATGAACTTCTGTGAACTTCA